>NC_073313.1:33444349-33744349 GCF_027595985.1 Sorex araneus | reverse complement strand
AAAACAACCATGAAATTCCTCTTAGATGCTGCTCCAATGTGTGGGATTCGATGTGGAGGATTTTTGTTTTTGTTTTTGCACCATATCTAGTGGAACTCGGGGTTTACTCCTGGCTCTGTACTCAGGGCTTACTCTTCCCTCTCTGCTCAGGGTTTACTCCTCACTGTGCTCAGGGATCTTTCCTGAAAGTGCTCTGGGAGGCAGAGAAGCTGGAGATCAAACCCAGATGACTGTATGCAAGGCAAGTGCCTTACCTGTATGGCCTGTGTCTCTGGCCCTGGTGTGGAGATTCAGTACATTGTAGATGTTTGCCTGAGGGGAAGTAGTAACTAAGGAGAAGTTTCCTGATGTCTTTTCTGCAACTTTTTTCTGAATTCTATTCTTATTAGGAATTCATTTCCACTCTCAATTTAGAATTTAAGTATTAAAACAGATTATATAGCTTCCTCCCAAACTGAAGCTTTCACCATTCTTTTCAAATACCTGTACTAACAGTATCTTCTCTATATAGAGTTGGATTAGGCACAGAAAAATAAAAATGAATTAAGCATAGCAAGCCCTTAGTAAGTGTTTCACTATCTAAAGTGGTTTGTAGTATATATATTAGTGTAACATAGAAGATTGCATATGCAATAAGAATATCTTAGGAACTGGAGTGGTTATGGTGTTTTCCCTGCATAATCCCTGGCACCACATAAAGATTCCTGAGCACTTCAAGGAGTTATCCCTAAGTGTAGAGGCAGAAGTCAGCCCTGCATCACCAGGTATGGGTCAAAAACTCTATGTGTATACATATGTACATTTACATATACATATATAGTGTTACAGAAGCAAAAGGAAGTGAGTTCTGCTGGAGTAGAGGTGATATTTGAAGTGACTAAAAATGTAAGATTTAGTAGATGGATAATTGGGGATTTGGAATAAGCACAGTTGTGTTTCTAAATGCACTGGACTGGTAGGAGCATTTGCAAAAGCTTAGAGGAATGTAGTTTTATGGTATCATGTACATGGACTGGAGAGTTATATTTTTGATATGTATTCAATGCTCTGGGGAAGTGCCAAAATGTGATTAGAAAAAAAAACAGGTTATTATTGGATTGTGGAGACATTTAAAAGCATATCTAAAGCATAACTATAATGCTTTAAATGTGTAAGTAATAAGAACCCCTCTTAACTCAAGTGCTTAGTGGAAATTCCTACTTCTCTAAAATAATAGACCCAATAATGATACCGTATCATATATTTCTAGACCACACCTTAGTTTTCCAAATACTTTCCAATACATGTTGGATGTTTTTGGATTTCTTTTGTTTGAGGGCTACACCTGGTGATGCTCAGGGCTTACTGCTTGCTCCGGGCATCGGAATCGCTCCTGATGATGATCAAAGGACCATATGGAGTGCTGGGAATCAAACCCCAAGGGACCATATGTCAGGCAAGCACCTCACCCACTGTACCCTCTCCAGCCCCTCATGTTGGATTTTGATTTCCTAAGTAACTGTGATCAGTTGTTGGAACTCGGCACAGTATTACCAAGTGGCAAATACAAGCACACCAATGTCAGAGGAACAGTGAGAGGAAGTGGCTGGACCAGTGCTGTATCTGCTATATCACCCTCTATGTTCTTCATCAAATCAAAGAACTCGGAGCTGCTGGAGAGCTTAGAAGCATTCAGCTCCACTACGCTGCACACCAGCTTTATACACAGGCAATCAATATGGTTTGGACACAGCTGATATAATTTGGTGGAGCGCTAATTGAATTTTTTCCCCTTCTTAATATCATTACACCTACAGAACATCTCCAATTAAGTGTCCCCCCATCAGTCTCAAAATTAAATATCCCAAATGGAACTCATTATCTACTCCCACATAAACCAGCTCCTCATGACTGTTTCCCCTTTCTATTAAAGGCACCACTGCTTCCGAGCTCCTCAATCTGAAACCCCTGGAGTAGTTTCTCTCTCTCTCTCTCTCTCTCTCTCTCTCTCTCTCTCTCTCTCTCTCTCTCACTTTCTCTTTCTCTCTCATTTTTGATTCCTAAATCTATTCATTCCCTACCTGCTATTGACTATTTTATGAGATTATTTTTCTGCAGAATCTCCTTTCACTTTCTGGGCAAATATTTTTAAATACATTTAAACAAATTAAAAATTCAGTGAACAAAACATGAAAACATGAATAAATAAAGGACTGTCCTTTGTTCTCATTACCTTTACTGTAGCTTAAAACTTCCATTATGAAAGTATCTGCATGTAAGCAGCTTCATTCTGTCCAAAATAAGTGAATCCCGTGATGAACTATTCTCCTTATACATGCATTTTGTTGGTGAGGAAAAGTGGCGCCATACCCTAAAGTACTTCTGAGCTACTCCGACCTCTGTATTCCGGGATCACTCCCAGCACTGCTCAGGGAACCAGACAGTGCCTGAAATTGAACCTGGATTGACATCATGGAAGGCAAGAACCTTTAACGTCTTTCAAATTACATTATAATGTTTTATATTACAAAGCTACACTCAACTATATTTTGAATAAGATAACACTGTTTAGAAGAAACATCACTGCCCACTTTAGATCCATAAGGCAGTAACTTGAGAAAATTGATTTTAAAAACAAACAAACATTGGCTAAGTATTAAATGATTCTTTGGGATGTTTCTTCAGCTCTTTCCTTGGTAGGTGTCATTGTTAATGAGCCTTTTAAAGCTTGCACTTACACACACACACACTCACACATATAAAGTAGTACTCAACACCTAAATATACACTTAAAAGACAAGTGAGGAAATAAAACAACAGCTTTCTTACCAGCAAGAAAATGAGTATGGCAGAAAATAAAGCTCTCACTATGAGTAATAACAAATACTCACACAGTTATATATCCTAAACTGTACAACTGTATATGATGATGTTGTGTTCTCAAGGGAAAAGGAAAAAAAAAACGACCGCTAGACAATATCCAAAATGTGATTCTTAGAATAAAGAAAACAATGACGTCAATGCTTCCTGCAAACAGTTGAAATAAAATTGCTTCATGAAGGATGAGAAAAGCAAACATTTCCTCACAGATAACTAAAATGGACCTGCTGGTCCCATTATTACTGTTTCCAAGAAGCACTGCATCACTAGCCCTTAGTAATGAGTCATTCTGGTGTGCTGGTTCAGTATTGCTAGGAGTGACTCCGGGGCACCCTAAACGCTACTACTTGGGAGCCCCTCATACCCCCTACAATTAACCTTCTAATAGTTATTTAATGTCTATTATTATTACCTGCAATGAATACAGTGAATTTTTATGTGAATATTATAAAAGTATATCTAATAGTTCCATGTTTACTCCTTAAAGTTCATGTGTCCATGTTGACTTTAAAATATTTTTAGGAGACGGGGGATATATTTTCTTCAGAAAAGTGTAGACTCCTTAATGCACAGTAAAGGTGCCTCACACAATTCTTCACTTGGAGGAATAGGGATTCCCTGTACCAATAAGAAAACCTATGGCACATGCTAGGTATTCTACAACACAACTCAGTTTTGACACTGTATACCTCCAGGTGGATGCTGCAGAGAAAATGTTCATTTCATAAACATATTATCACCATCACCACCCCTGACCCTGACTGACTTTCTCAACTTCAGGTACCAGTGGCCTATCCAAATTGTCACCATAATTCAGACTGACTTGCTATAAATAAATCAGAGGTAACCACCACATGGATTATAAATTTGATTAGTTTGTTAAAGCAACTTAGAGAAGTCAAAGAGTTATTTCCCTTACAAGGGCATCAATTTCTTACAGACGTATACACACAAGATGGTAAATACCCAGATGGAAGAGGTACACAGTGTATGGGTTGGGAAAAGGGCAGGCTTGTTCCATGATCAATAAATGGCACCATCCCTCAAATCTCTAAAGGCTCACCATCCCAAAAACGCTCTGAACCCTGTCCTTTGGGGTTTTGTTGAGATTTCATGACATGAACATGATTGCTGAAATCATTGCACATTGTTGATTGAATCCAATCTCTATTCCTTTTTCCCCACCCCTGAGGTCAGGGGATGAAATTGAAAGTTCCAATCCTTCAATCACAAAAAGAGTTTCCCTAGTAACCATTCTCAGGTGTGATCCAAAACTTTATTAACATAACAAATGCCCTTTTATTGCTCTCATCCCAGGAAATTCCAAGGGGTTTAGGAGGTCTGTGTCAGAAATAGGGCTGAAGACCAAATATTGATTTCTTGCTCTAAATCAGAAACACATATGGGGTGGTTTTATATTTCAGCAGTCATGGTACAATTTCGAAAGCAGAAAGTGAATATTTCATGCTTTTAACTCAAATAATCTTGTCTCTGCACTTGGTCTGCCTTAAAATCAGATGTCACATGCTTTTTAGGGACACAAAGTTTACAGAAGGACACGACAATATTTTAGAAAGATTAATGTAGGAGTTAAGAATTGAAGGCATTACATGATTAAACCCTAAATCTGCTGCTGAGAGTTTATAACTTAATTGGGAAATCAATATACTATCTCACAACTTTATTTTTTAAGGGAAGTTTGTGTTCATTTCATCAACTTTTTTTGTCTATCATTTGTTTGTGCACAGTAAAATCAAAAATAGTTATGTCATCCTTCAGGAAACAATTAGTATTATCTTCATGACTTTCTTCACATACGTATGTAATAAATTATTTTCGTTAGTGAGCTTCTATCATGTGCCAAGTAAAGCAAACACAGACTGTATCAAAAAGGATTCATTTCAAAGTGGATGGAAATAATTAGGAAAGATTTGGGAAAGAGTAAGTAAAATGGAGTTTTTTTCATGGAAGCAAGTCTTTTAAGTATAATTAGAGACCCAATTAATTTACTAAATATATATACATACTAAAGCGTAAGTAAGTATGTAAATGCCTTTCAGTAATAATTATAGCTACTTGTTGAGCAATTAATATGTGGCAGGAGCTTACAATGAAATCACTGTATCACTGTCATCCCCTTGCTCATCGATTTGCTCGAGTGGACACCAGTAACATCTCCATTGTGAGACTTGTTACTGTTTTTTGGGTTTTTTTTTGGCATATCAGATACGCCACAGGTAGCTTGCCAGGCTCTATATGTAGGCGGGATACTCTCAGTAGCTTGCCGGGCTCTCCGAGAGGGATGGAAAAATCGAACCTGGGTCAGCTGCATGCAAAGCAAACGCCCTACCCACTGTGCTATCGCTCCAAACCTACAATGAGATATCAGATTTAAATCTTACAATAACATATGGAATTTGGTATGATGATCACCTGTATTTTACATAAGAAAATATGGAACTGGAACAAAAGTACAAGAAATTGTGAACTTGTCTTGCATGCAGTTGACCCAGGTTCAATCCCTCTCATACCATATATGGCTCCCTGAGCCCTCCAGGAAGGATCCTGAGCACAGAGTTATGAGTAAGCCCTAAGAACCATTGGATGTGGCCCCCAAACCCAAAATAAATAAATATAGAAAATTTGTTTTTAAATTTTTATCAAAGACTCTCCCGCCATAGTCATGCTGCTGGACCCAGGGTGAGTCCCCTCCCCATCCCAACAGAGCCAGCCCCCACAGCCAAAAACCTCCAGAACTCAATCACTGCCTTGGGCATGTCCACTCTCCACACTTTCAGGGCTAGTCTCACCCATAAGTGAACCTATTCTGGGATGGCGTGGCCGCATTCGTGGTCGCACAACATCTCATATCTCATATTGCAAGAGTAGCACACCGCATTTGATGGGTTTAAAGCAGAAGGCAACCAAAACAACACGTTTTTACTATCTTACAGAAGGGCTTAATGGCCCCTCGGTTAAATACAATAATCTTCACACACTTTCCTCTAATGAAACTTTTTTAGAGCTTTTTTTAGCGGTTTATTCATAATAAACAATACAAAATAAATTATTTCGGTTCTGCTTTGGGGCAGGGGTTGGGGTTCGTGATGGAAACATCTGAAATATGGTGGTAGAAAAGTGTAAGGGTGGTGGGATTGGTGTTCAAATATTAAATGTGATCAAATATTGTGAATTACTTTATAAAAATAAAGTAAAAGTATCACTGTCATCCTGTTGTTCATCAATTTGCTTGAGCAGACGCTGGTAAGGTCCACATTTGTCCCATCCCTGAGATTTTATCAGCCTCTCCTTATATGTCCTTCCAAACAGTGCCGTATTGGAGGCTCTTTCAGGGTCAGTGGAATGAGACCCATTATTGTTACTGTACTTGGCATATCGAATATGCCACGGGGAGCTTGCCAGGCTCTGCCATGTGGGCTGGATACTCTCAGTAGCTTGTCCGACTCTCTGAGTGGGACGGAGAATGTATATTAGAGAATACAAGTAAAATAAAAGAAAAAGAAATACAATTAAATACAATTTTTATCAATCAAGATCCAAACAACTCTAAGGTATATAACCCACTATTTTTGTTTCTATTAAACTGATGTTTCATTGAGTTTAATATGTTCTGTAAACGCTTTTTAAATGATTGTGGTAATTTCTGGCTTATTTATTTTGTTTGGAGTCCATACCCGGTGATGCTCAGGGCTGACTCTTAATGAGGCTTAAGGGCCCATACGCAGCAATAGGGATCACATCCAGGTAGACCTTGTGCAAAGCAAATATCTTATCCACTGTACTATCTCCATTGCCTGAATTGTAGCTATTTTTTAAAATTAAAATGTTTTTGTTGTTCTGGACCAGGAAGGTGCTTTAGAGAACTGTTGTTCATGTTTGTAATTTTGAATGCTAGATTTGATCCCTGGTAGCCTGTAGCACACTGAGCTCCACCAGGAACTAACCCTGAGCATCATATCAAAAATAGTACTTGGGTACCAGAGTATAGACTCAATCTCTCAGAAAAACATTTTCAGTTTATACTGTGATAATTAAAGCAACCCCTATAATTAATTTTACTAAATTTAATTGCTGCCACATGCAATGCCTTTTTTAACACTTCTTTTAAATTTTAAAGTAAATCACTATGAGGTACAGTTACAGACTTACAAACTTTCATGTTTACGTTTCAGTCATACAATGATTGAGTACCCATCCCTCCACCAGTGCCCATTTTCCACCACCAATGATCCCAGCATCCCTCCTACCACACCCACCCCATCCCCACCACCGAACCCCAACTCTGTGGCAGGGCATTCTCTTTTGCACTCTCTCTCCTATTGGGTGTTGTGGTTTGCAATGTGTAGGTATTATCCCATTCAAATATATCCAATTACTAATGTCTTTATAGACATGCTGGCTATAGTTTGTCAAGGTATTCTGTGTTTTGTCATCAATTGTATTAGATTTAGGACAATTTCATGTAGCTCATTTTACTGCCAAAATAAATGGACTCAAAATAGTCCTCCAGATTTGCATTTCTCAACTTGGAGGCTATGTGGTTCCCTGGGACCCCCAGGGTATTCCAAGGCTGTCACGTTGAGAATCATGTAAATAGAGAAGAGCTTAGCATGAGACTAGGAGTCAGCTGGTAGGACAGAAGTCCATAGGAAGGAAAAGAAGTCAGAAAGAGGCCATGGTAAGATAAAGGTTAAAAAACACTTTTATAGAAGACATCATTGTAGTTTTAAAGTTAAATGTATTCCCGATATAATTTTAGCTGATGTGGTCACCTTAATTATAATAGGTCACAATCTTCGAAGTGCATAGATCATGCACAGCATGGTAAAATGACTTTTATATTTAACCAATTGATAGATTTTCTTTTAAAATTGTCAGTTTTTACAAAGCTGACTTAGTAATCTGGAAAACTTTGGAGTACAGACATTGAAAATTGTGTTCCTAAAAGCTCTAAATCATGACAAGAACATTAGAATTGGAGTTAGCGTCTAACCTTCCATATTATCTACACATTTGTCTGTTGTAAATATTTAGGTTATACTTAATGTTCAATCTTAATATTTTATTTAATAAAGATATTTTACATTGCCATGACAAACATACTAATATTTTCTTTTTAAATGCAAGAATTCTACAGCTGACCTTTGTCTTTAGGGTATCAGTACATAAAACAGCAGCTGTTTTTCATGTCCTAGACAGTCTCCAACTTTAGACCTGTTTTACATTTCACATTACCTTTCGTATTAACTCATGGTTTAGAAGCTAATCATTATCTCTGAAAAATGATTGTTCTCATTATGCTACTGAAAACTAGCATTTTTTTTTTCTCTTTGGCTTTTGAGCCACACCTAAGTTGTGCTCAAGCATTTCTCCTGGCTCAGAGATCACTCCTGGTGGTTTCAGGGCCCATACTGGCTGTTAGGGATTGAACCTGGGTCAGCCAAGTGCAAGACAAATGCTGTACCTACTGTAATATCACTTCTGCCCCTAAATCATGATGTTTTTAAACAAAGCTAATTAACACCATGACATAAGAATTACTCACTTTAAATGGTCTGTGGTTTGATATATGCTTTAATCCACTGAATTAACTCAGGGGAGACTACTAAATTGTTAATTCATAAATTTGAGACTTATTTTACAACTGCAGTAGTCTGAGAAATCTTTGAATGCAGATGTCTGGAAGTGTACTGTTTTCCAGAATTAATGGAAGCTTTAAGTAAATGAAGGAAACTAATTTTAGGCAATTCCTATATTTGTTTGTATCTTGACATTTCTTCAATCTTCTCATGCCAGAATACTCCGAAGTTGATATTTACTTAAGATTATTCAGATACTTTGATACTTAAATTTGGTAGTTTTATATGTTTATAAACTTACAACTAATATTTTGAAACCTTGGCTTTCTATAATAGTGATTATTTTATTTTTAATGTGCTTCTGATTTGGGTATCTTTTCCTAATTAAAATTTGAAGTCTTATTTTCATTAAGATATTGCTTTATGAAGTATTATGTAAGTAAATAAAACCATCCCAGTAAAATCCATGAAAATTATTTTTTAAAAAACACAATGAATCTGTATGATCAAAACTACCTGCCATTTTATGTCACAACTCTAATGAAAGCGTTAGGTTCTTTTATTTAACAACCAATCATGAATTCGTTCATGCAGGACCAAATGCAATTGTTGTTATGAATAGCACAGTATAGACCGTTGCTTTTACTTCTTCCTTGCCTTATCCCAACAGTGGAATTTTAATGTTGTTTCTAACAGTTGGTAACTGAAAATTAGTAGTAGTTGTGGCATTTTGTAATTGAAGATAACATATTGTGTAGGTATTGCTGGAGGCCTAGTATCAGGGAGAGAGACAAAACAAATGAGGACCCAGGTGATTTCCTGTACTGCAAGGACAATCCCCAGGCTGCACTCAATTCTTTTTGATCTTGAACTGGGGAGCCATCTCCGGCCTAGGACACAGAGGAGGCAAGCTGTGTCAAAGGATATTTTACTCTTTCCCAGATGAGAGGAAACCAGAGGCTTTAACCTAGACACCAAGATTTTTGTCTTTGTAGGAGAAAGAGTTCAAAGATGAGACAGTTTAGTATGCAAAAGGATTTCTGAAGCACACATGTGAGGCATGGGTGTAGCGGGAAATTGTACCTGCTGGTTTGGGGGTAAGGGATTTTATAAGGTAAGTTAACTAAGGCATGAAATATTCATGAAAGGGTTGGGTTAGTCTAGGCCGTGCTGAAGTCGTGCAGACTTATTGAGATTTCAGACTTTCTCATAAGTCACATGTATCATTTGCATCTCATTATAGAGCTAGGTGCATATGAGTGCACCTGCGTTTTGTCCTTAATGAAGAAAAAATAGTAAAATCCAGTTCAGAGGTTTCTATTGAGCATACACTTGAGACCCAATAGAGCTGCTTCTTCTGAATTCCTATATTACCAGAAGCTGGTAACGTGGCAATAATGTCATGACTGGGCATTTACTTCCTGTCTTAGGGTTATTTCATTCATTCTATACTGCCTCTCCTACTTCATAGTAATTAAGGTAAAGTTCCATCTTTAATGATAAAACTGGTTATAAAAAGCATAGCCATGGCTACCTGGAAATCAGATACTTTAATCTATCCTTTCCATGTGTGGACTTTCAGCAAAAATACAGAGAAAATGGCTGGTCATATTAGTTTATATGCAAGTTATACAGTACCAAACCTTTTTTTTAATGTACTGCTATTTATTCAGCTACTGATTAAGCTGACTGAAGCAGGTATGAACTCCACAGCAAACCTATTATTCCTTTGCAATTTAATTATGAGAACTTATTTTTTAATTTCTCAGTTACTTTATTGAGACTCCATGGGCGTTTGGGTCGTCAATATTGCCATTACATCTTGTTGGCAGAAGAATTCTGTACCAAGTTCCAAAATTTTCCCTCTCCTTCTTTTCCTCCTAGATAGGTTTAGATCTCATTTTTTTCCAAATCTTTTCAAATAGATATTTAAAGGCACATTTTTTTGGAGCCCAAGAGATACTACACGGGTTACAACACTTGCCTTGCATGTAGCCAACCTAAGTTTCATCCCAGCACCACAAATGGTCCTTCTAGCACTTCCAACCCTGATCCCTAAGCACAGAGCCAGGTGATCCCAAAACACAGCCCTGTGTGGCCCTCAAACAAACAAAGCAGTGTAATTGCTATAAAATAATTTGTATACCAGCTGCAAATGTGGAAACTGACCTTTGATTTGCCTAGTGGTGCTTGGGCCACACCTGGCGGTGCTCAGGTCTTTCTGGCTCTGTGTTCTCGTTTGCTCTGAGTGGTGCTTGGAGGATCATGCCAGTACTGAGAATGGAACCCAGGACTACTGCATGCGAAGTACGTGCTCAGTCCTTTTAGTTATCTCCCCAGCATGCCATTTCCTTTTTGAGAGCACAATTGTTCTTGTTATTTTGAAAGTATACATTGAAGACGTCACTCAAAAGAGCCAAAGGAAATGAAATAGGAAACAGTTAAAAAGCAATTCATAGCCGGACTTTTGAACTTTTCTCTCTCAGGATGCCTTTTAAGTTTCCACCCTTTTAGGGATACTTTTAGCTCTCCCCACCCACTCTCCCTGCTTTCATATGTCCCAATGATATATCTACTGTTCCAGATCCTTTATATCTGTCATCACAGAATAAGTTTTTCTTCCAACTTGGGTGTACATATTTACTGAAAGTGAAAACTGTCTTTATTTAACCTTTTATCTCTACCTTTCTATGTAGCAACTGTTTAAAACCTTATGCAGGGTCAGGGGTGTGGTTTAAGCAGTAGAGTATATGCCTTGCATAGTAAAAGTAAGTGTGGTAGTTTCTGGTTCTTGCAGTGCATACTAAAAGAGTCCAAATAATTAAAGGGTGGGGCAAGGTCATATGCTAAATAAAAGAAAGATTTGGTGCAAAGCCATCTTCCCTCTGAGGAAAGCAGGGGTATCTTATCATAAAGATTCCCTCTGATGTTTTCCAGGAAACTCCAAATTAATTTATCCAGAATTTCACTTTCAGGGGCCATCGATGTGATCCAAGTAGTAGAGTGCATGTCTTGCATGCCTTGCATGTGCTAGGGTCATCCTTAGCACCAAATATGATCCCCCAAGCCCATCAGGAGTGATCCCTGAGAGCAGAGCCAGGGAAAAGTTCTGAACAGTGCTGAGTGTGGTCCATAACCAAAATAAACAAATAAATTCTGGTCTGTTTATCAAAAAATTGGGTGTCACTTGAAACCTCTACCAGTGATATTCTAGTGGGCTGAATTTAATTCAATTGAACTTTTTACTGTGTACAAGAATAGAGGGGCAAGAAAGAGGGATAGAGAAGGAGGACAGAGAGTCAAAGAGAGAGAGACTGGTAAAGAACATGGAATTTTAAAAATCATATGGCTTTTACTTATACACTTACCATTTCCACCAAATGGATTTCATAGTAAAAGAACTGTAGAGCCAGTTATCATCATTGCTTGGAGACAAGTGCAACTCTAAGGTTCAGACATAACTGATAGATAAATGCAAAACTGAGATAGTTGTATTGACTTTTTTGCTTTAAAATTTTTCTTATTGAAGTAACATCAGTTTATAACATCATAGAGATTTTATGTGTGTGCAACATTTAAAATATACATCAACATCTGAGTATACATGATGTTAACCACTGAAAAGATCATTCTGTGCTTCTAAAAATGACTTTTAAAGCCGCATTTTTCTCTTAGGGAGGCAAAACAAAATAAAATTTTACATTGTTTGGGTTTTATACTCTGTCTATTTAATTAATCAAATGTATATGTCAATAGTTCATGTACTCTGGGAACCGCCTGGGTACATTGACTAATACATGATAATCATATCATAAGGGAGTTTTATCTACCCTGTGCTTCTTTGTTCATAGAATTTGATGTTTAAGTTTAAATTAATTTGGGTCTAAGTATGACTTCTGTAAATAAAAGTTTAAACCATTGTTTTTGTGAATTACTGCTTTAATCTTTCAGTCATTAATCACTCGTTCATCTTTTGGGAACAAACGTAGGCTTTCCTTTTTAGAGAGATTTGATTTATCCTTTGAACCATGAGTTGGTTCTTTCAATTTTTGTGCTTGGTTTGCCAAACTCCACTGAGAAAGAAGAGTGTACAACGTTGAATATCTCCAAAGATTCTGAATATTATTTGATATAAAATGTAATTCATTAATAATCACTCTAGTAGCAGAGAGGAAATCCCCTGGCCCTCTTAATTCTTCTCAGATCAATTGAGCAATCCCATTAACATTTGAGAAATGAGTGAAGAGAAGAGACTAAATTTACTTGCAAACATGTAGACTCTTGTGAATTCTAAAGCCAATAGGGCAAAATGAGGGTATATATGTATATATATGTATATATACATACGTATATATGCCCATATATATATATATATCCTGAGATAGTAAAGGGATAGGGACCTGTGCTTCAACTCAAGAGGAAGAGCCTCATGTGATGAAGAAAGGGGTCTCATATGAGGAAGACCAGATAGTCTGTAATTAGGTGTGTGCTCTGACATAGCAAAGTTTTCTACTATAGAAAGGTTATTCCTGCTACAGATCTTAATTTTAGATAAAAGTCTAGATTTTTATTATTCTAGCTACTGTAGGTAGTGGTAAAAGTTTCTTGTGATCAAGGATCTTGTTTTATCTTAGGATCTTATTTTACCTCAGATTTTAAGAATCCACACGAGAAAAAGATATGTTTTATATGTTTGCAACATAATGAGGTAGGGGATATTGGACCATACCCGGCAGTGCTCAGAGCTTACTCCTGGCTCTGCACTCAGTGATAACTCTTGGCAGACTCAGGGAACCAGAAGTGATGGAAGGGTTCTGAAGATCGAAGCTGGTCAGCCACATGCAAGGCAAAGCCCTACCTGCTCTACTATCAATTAGTCCCCTATCCTTTGTTATTGACCCATGAATAACATGAGTGTCTGTATTTGTCTTTGAAGGAAATAGGGAAAGAAGATTAAGTAAGGAATTTAGGGATTGGAAAGTATACAATCTGTAGAATAATGCCCATCTTTTCTTTTTTTGATATCTTTTCTTATTTCAATTGTCAGTTGGAGAGCTTTTTGTTAAATAAACACAAAATTGTCATAAAAATCAGTAGTATGAAATGAAAACAGAAATATGACATTGTAAAAGTCAAAAGGTAAACCAAATCTTAAAAGGTATAGTTTTATTTTCTGACATTTGTGGAATGAGTGCAAGGAAAGAGTCAACACCTTTAAATATCTATTTTATGGTTGGATAATAAAATAATACTGTGAAAAAGAATATCCTTAGCTATATTGTGAATGAGCAACCTTATTTTGGGATATTATCTCTGGAATCTCCTTCCTTCCAATGTCACCAATTCCTTATCTTCAACCACGATTGTTTTTCATATCTTTTAAAATTCAATTTTAGCTCCTTAATTTTCTTTCTAAGAAAATCTGCCCCGAGCTCTGCTCTCAGATTTCCTCATATCAAATATCTCAGATGGTCTCTGTTATCCAAAGTTTAAGTTCATTGATTTGGTGTACTAGTTCCCTTTATTTTTGTTAGTTCCTAGTCCACATATTCAAATTCTAGTCCTTTTCTCTTTGACTTCCCTTAACTTTTAAGGATTTCTCCTTAGACCTTGAAAAATAATCTCCTACTTCACAATCTGGCTGTGCTCTGAGTATCCTTTAAGACCCCAATGAAATCTTATCTTCTGGGTGGTATTTTTACACATCCTCTTAAGGAGCAATTCATCTCCCCTCTTTTTTTTGCCCAGTAAATGTAATTTTAGTCTGTACTACAGAAAGGGACATTTTGTTATAGGAAATGCCCCCATGAAGCCTAATATAGATAGGACCTGATCTGGGAACCTTTGACCAGAACAGAAAAAATATGCATGTGCAAGTCAGAGAAATGAAGTATTAAAAATGTTTACTAGAGAGTAATATCCACTTGAAAATCCGAGTGTAGCTATATTTAAATGAATGAGTAGACCTGCCTTTTCTAAACTTTTAAGTTGTAAGAAATAGAATAAATTAATGAAACATTCAGGATATTTCAAAGAATAAGAAAGTTGAGGTGGCAGTTTCCTGGGTTCAAGGCGCATTCAGATTCTAGAAATATGTGATGGGTTTTTGGGGGGTGGGTTCCCTGGCAATTGTAATCAATCGTGGGGAGAGCATGAATTTACTATGCAAATATAATTATCACATAATGAAACTGGAAGTTAGCCATCTTGAATTTTCTTGTCTGCAGCTGATCTTAGGCCCCACTGGGTCTCAGACCTCATTGTTCTTGCCTTTTGAGGTGTTCAGCATCTGAAACTCATTAACTTCTTTGGTAAAATGCATACTAAGTTTCCCAGACTTGTTATGGATATAAAAGAGAAATGATCAAAGACAGGAACTGACCAAAGATGGAAGGAGGTGATTGATTTTGCCATGTTCTTAGAAATAGAATAGACGACAGCTTGAGAGAATAGGGTTTGTTTATTAAGCCTTTTGGTACTGGTTTAAAGAAATATTCTTCCATGAAAGGTTTTTACTCTAACTCTCTTGTCATTTTTGCATAAAACTTACTCTAGTCATTTTTTATCTTAATTTAGCAAGGTAATCATTTCCCAAATATTCTTCTTGATCCAATCATGAGTACTTCAAGGGTGATGAGCATACATACTCTGCAAATAAATTTCCATAAGTGAATTTAAAATTGTTTTCATTTCGGGGCTTTATCTGGCTATGTTCAGGGCCTGCTCCTGGTTATGTACTCAGGGGATTGAACCAGGGCCTCCTGAATGCAAAACAAGCATGTGTGGCTGGAGAGATAGTACAGTGGATAGGATGCTTGCCTTGCATGCAGGTAACTCGAATTCAATTTCTGGAACAATTTATGACCCACCCATCCCTGCAAGGAGTGAATCATAAGTGCACAGGCAGGAGTAGGCCCTGAGCACAGCTGGGTATGATCCTCAAATGAAAACAAGACTTAAAAGCATGTACTCACCCCATTCCATTGAGTCATGTCTCCAGCCCATCCTGCAAACTAATTTAATGGGATTATTGTGACTCATAGCTTTGCTTTTTCATAGAAAGCTTTAGAGTCGCTAAGGATTTACAGTAAATGGAATGGAAGGCACACACCTTTTTTGGTAGCTTATCTTCTATCTGTTTATAGACTCCCCACTATCAAGAACATGTACCACACAGCATCATGTCTATTGGAAGGAATCAACGTTGAATTGCTCATCACTCAGAGTTCACAGCTTGTACTCTGATTTGTTGTTGATATTTGTCACACATTTTGTGTGTGCATGGGTATCTTTGAAAGAGACAGAAAGAACGAGAGATAGAGGGAGAGAGATAGAGAGAGAGAGAGGGAGGGAGAGACTAGAGATCGGACTAAAGTGCTTGTGATTAATTCTTAATGTGGAAAAGACAGCATTTTGCGTCATTTTAAGAAAACGTCATGACATTTTCAGTTTTTTTTGATGAAGGTTTCAATTAAATTTAGTCAAGTGAACTTTTTGTTTTCTTTTTCTGTTGTCAGATATTGAATCCAGAGCTCATGAATCAATTTAATTTCTTAGTGGACACTTACATTTTCCATATGATAAAATTCTATAATATATAATAATAATAATGTAGACCTCTATAATGGTGAGTCACCATTGAAATAATAGACAATAGGTAAGAGTGTATATGTGTGTGTCCAACAGGGAACTACCACATTCATATATGTTTTACATATGAAATAAGAAAAATAAATAAGCATCACTGTCATATTCCTAGAGAGTCAGTGGAAGCTGCATTTTAATGTGACTAATGATTGCCTGGGAAGTGGATCTGGTTTGCATCCAGTCCTCCTAAAACCCCTAAACTAAACAAGATGTTAATAGAGTGAATCCTCTTTCCGCTCTCAGTGGAATTTCATCTTGTCTTTATTTTAGGTCTGCTGATGTTATCTATGGAAAGCTTCATTTTTCAAAGTCATTCAAGAAGCTAACATGAGAATCTTTGCTTCACAGTGGGGCATATCATGTAGTAAGACGGCATCCTGGGAGTATCCCTTAGTGGGAATTCACAAAGGGGGATGCCCTAGTGCTCTCTCAAAACCAAGTTGTTTTTTCCGGAAATGAGGGAAATATAGACATCCAAACTAAATATGAACCAAATATGCCAACAGAAAAATCCATAAGGCAAGAACCACTCACCAAATGTTTAGGTCATAAAGGGTAAACATATCAGGAAGCTGACAGTTTGTCTTTGTTCCCTCCCCCCTCACACCCACCCACACATACACACGAAGAGTTGACAGTATAGGGTTAGAGACAAATTGTAAACAGAGGATTTGTTTTTTTGTGAATTTATACATTTTATTTTCATAAAGTAGTTTACATCAGAGTCTCTTGCCCGCATGCCTGGCTGTCTTCCCTCGGACCCCTCGGAGGGGATGGGCTCCAGAGTCCCTCCCCACCCCCAGCAGAGCTCCCGGTGGCCGAGGACCACCGGAACCTAGCTACAGCCATGTTCGAGGCCCCTCTCCACACGATCGGACAGGCCTCATGCATGAAGGTACCAGCAGAGGATCTCAGGTGTGTGTAATCCCATCAACAGCCAACATCCAGAGACTTAAATGAAGCTGCGCAATATCTTGTAGCCCTCTTCTCCCTCTGAGAGAAACTGGCAAGCCTCTGAGAGTTTCCTGCCCACATGGGATAGCCTTGCAAGCTTCCCACGGTGTATTCATAAGCTAAATCCAGTAACAAGCTGGATCTCATTCCCTTGACCCTGAAAGAGCCTCCAGTGTGACATCTTTGAGAGGGCCGAGTTGAGAGAGACTTCTAAGATCTCAGGGAAAGGACAAATGGAGAGGTTACTGAGCCTTCTCAAAAAATCGATGATTAATGGAATTTTGTGATTCGTGAGTTCACAATAGTTCATTACAGATAATATTCAGACACCCACACTACCAGCGAGCATCTTCCCACCACAATAAGAATGAACTGTGTGAAGGTTGTTGTATTTCATTCTGTAGCCATTTAAGCCCGTATATAAGAGAATACAAGCAAGTATGTTAAGACCATACAAATGTCTTTAGGTACATCAGTGGGCTAGAATATGAGATCACGTGGCTGAGAATGTGGCCACGTGCTCCAGGAAATACTGCATCACTCTCTTTCTGGAGTTTTATTATACATTCTCTGGATCTTGGCCATTGATGAGATTACATGGTGCTGGGGGTAGTTTGTGGGTGTGATTTCCAAGCTACTAGATAACTGAGGACCTCGGTGGAGAAGGCCCAGTCCCAATCTGAGCAGGCTTGGAGATCTCAGCACAGGTCCCGCATGCCTAGGTTCTTCTGTTGACTCCCTCATAGGTGAGGCTCATCTGAGCGTGTGGAGAGTGACCTTGAGCATGGCTGTGGCTGGGTTCTGGAGGTTTTTGGCTGCCGGTATTCTGCTTGGGATGGGGAGAGAAACAACCTGTCCCCCCTCCTAGGTGCCCTAGTGAAGACAACCTGATGCGGGGTCAGGAGTTTCTGCCACAGAGGATCTTTGGGAAGTCAGTTTAATCACTTACTGTTGGAATAACACAGTTTTACGAAATACTCTCATTTGATTGACTAGATTTGCTCGTCTTTTGTGTTTGTGAAATTTATGTGTAATGTATGTATGAAATTTATGTGCAATTTTTGGTAAATGGTTACAAAGTGTCACAGATAGGTATATAGTAAAAAAACATACTTTTGTTTGGGGTCATGCTCAGTATTGCTCAGGGCTTACTACTGACTCAGTGCTCATGGGACCATGATTGAACTTGGGTCAGCTATATGGAAGGCTAACATCTTAATCCCTGAAACCTCTCTCTGGTCTGAGGAATTTGTTTCATTTCCCATGAAAATACTTGCTCAAAAATGTCTAGGTAGTCTAGATAAAATAACCAGCATTCTATGCACTAAAGGGCTTCCCTGTAAAACAGATAAAAAATAATTCACTTTAAAAAAGCTTTTTAGCTAATTATATCTTCAACATATATCAGCACTAATATCAGACCTTTAAAAGTTTTAAGATAGTCCGATAAGTTAGTTATATAGAGCAATAATGTCTAATCCAGAGAGACAATTTATTGACATTTGAAATATTTGTTTTCCTCATTTATGGTATCAGCTATTGTGAAAATAAAATAAACTTAATGAGGCCTAGTGGGATATATAGTTGGTTAAATTGGCTGGAATTATGTTTGATTTATGTTTTCATTCTCTCCTGGACTTTGAGATTAAGTAGTAAATGATGAAAATGTGCATATTACTTTTGTTTATCATACTACTTACAATATCACACCTGAGTCAATGTAGAGAACATAATATTTCTAGTTACTTTTCCTCAAAGGGGGGAAAAATCTGCTCAAACGCATTTCAGCATTTTAATTGTGTTAGTAGGAATAATTTGAAAATATAGTACAAAGCTCAGCACATTCCATTTCAGAGAGAGTGAGGACAGTGTTGTCGATGCCTATATTTTCCCAACATATGGAGATTGGACTTTCTTCACTTTATAATATTTCATTGTATGTGGCACCCTAGCAAAGGCAAAGTGTTGCCTTTATTATAAACATGCGTTGTGAATGGTTTTATTACTCTTAACATTATTATGCTAATATTGGTGATATTTACAGTTTCTGAATTATTTTCTCATCATGCAATTAATTTGATCATGTTGGCTATATTATGTGTGTAAAAATAAAAAAGAAAAGAAAGGGCGAGGGAAGGGATGGAGGCCAAACTGGTTGCTCGATCGGTATATTTCATGTCCATCTCCATTCTCCTCTGATTCTCCTCCTGCTTCTTCCTCCCCCATCCTACTTCATTCTCCCTCTCTGCTACTCTCCCGGCTCTCGGTCTCTCTCTCCATCTGTCGATCTGGCCCCCGTGGATCTGGCCCCCCAACCCACTCTTACAGCCTAGTTAAATCTCCACAGCAAGAGGGGGTTGGGGCATACACATAGGTGTGGTCAGCAATAGGGTAAGGTTCTTTTCCCTCAGGGGATGCTTCTCCTAGGACTTAATTCTCTTTCAGCAGGAGGATCCACCCAAGGGCAGAGTCCCATGAATGTGTTTCTCTTCTCCTCAGCCAGCAAACATATAAGAATTCATAATATTAATCATTTTGTATGGACACAATAAGGTATGCATTAAAGCTTATAGAATTGCTCTCCTGGGGCCATCTCAATCTCAGACTCCAGTGCTCAGGCCAGAACAGTCTTTCCTATCCCTAGCAGGGTCCCAGTCTCATAATTACTACTGGATCATGACAGCATTTGTCTATGACCAAGCTCTTAACTTATAGTTAAGAATTAAGCACTTTGGCCAGGCCCATCTCGATGCCAGGGTAGCACATAACTCACCGCTTGCCCTGGATCCTTCCCATCCCATGTCGGGGACCCTACTTTGGGGTGCTAGGAACTGAGGGCAACTGAGGCTTAAGTGGAGAAAGCAGATGCCCGGGAGGGAATGATATTTGAGGCCAATTAAGTCCTAAGTTATACAAACATAATATTGTCTTCTTGTGTCTATACAAAAAAGACATAGCTTTAAAGTAAATTATTCAAAAGGCATAAAGAGGAGAGAAAGGCAATGTTATAATATTCAGTGTCCTAGAAAGTTCTGACCTTACCAATTAACAGAGTTTGATTAGAGGAAGAGCAGATAAACTGGTAGAAGTGGTTACAGATAAACAAAGGAATGGGAGTGACTCAGGAGCACTTTGATGGGCGTGACTGATAAACCTAAGCTCCTAGTGGCAAGGGGAGAAATGACAAACCAATGATATCCAACAATTATGTACATATTATACACAGACTGTAGTGATAGCACAGCGGGTAGGGAGTTTGCCTTGCACGCAGCCGACCTGGGTTTGATTTCTCTGTCTCTCTCAGAGAGCCGGCAAGCTACACAGAGTATCCCGCCCGCATGTCAGAGCCTGGCAAGCTACCCATGGCATATTCGATATGCCAAAAAACAGTAACAAGTCTCACAATGGAGACGTTACTGGTGCCCGCTTTAGCAAATGGATGAACAACGAGACAACAGTGCTACAACAGTGCTACACACAGAATTTTCGAATTTATGGCATTTTAAACATGCACTCTTATAACACATATGTAATATCTCCGACTCTTAACCTTTTAACTTTTTTGGCTTTGGGGCCATGCCTGGCAGTGCTGTGGGGCTACTCCCAACGCAGTTTTCGGGGTGTCGTTCTGGTAGCGCCTGGGGGATTTTGTAATGCCAGAAATCAAAACCAGGCCTCCTGCATTTAAGAAATGCACTCAGCACACTGAGCTATCTTGCTGGCCCCCAGAACCTCAACTTTCATATCCATGAAATGGGACTATGAATATTATGGAGTGATTGGAAAGATTAAGTGAAGAATTGTTTTTAATGCGCTAACTCAATGTAGATGTTCAATACCCATAACTCCTTGTCTCCTTTAAAATATACTAACTGTAGGGATGGAAGTTGAGTAGCAGTGATAAGGAGAGAGCAATAATTTAGTTATCACTTAATGTTGTACTATCTCTTGCCATATCCACTTTCTGTCTTTTTTTCTTTGTTTTCTGGTTTGTTTTTTGTTTGTTTGTTTGGGGGCCACACCTGGTGCTGCTTTGGGCTTACTGCAGGTTTAGCACTCAGGGATTACTCCCGATGAGGCTCAGAGGACTATCTGTGCTGCTAAACATAGAAACTGTCAGCCACATACAAGGCAAGCGCCCTACCTACTGTACTGTTACTCTATCCCAAATATCCATTGTGTTTGTGTGGTGGTGAAAGGGGGCACCAGGTTACAAAACCAAGACCTCACTTGTGTGAGGCAAGTGCTCAACCACTACTCTCCATTCCTGACCTCACACCAAGCCACCTGTAGCAAATATGGCTTCAATGTAAACAGAGTAACCCAAATTGATGTCAAGTGCTCTGGTTTTTCTTTTCCTTCACCTTTTAGCAAGATGATTTTTTCTGATCCAAGATTTCAAATAAATTTAGAAAAGCACAATGCCTGTGATAATATAAGTGGGATCTCGAGAGTCAGCAATGGAGATAACATTTTAGTTCCACATTCCAGAAGTCAAAATGAGTGCAAAACATTCACAATGACCAAAATATAAGTATTTTAAATACTTTGAGGCCAGAGAGATAATACAACAGGTAAGGTGCTTGCCTTGCATGCTGCTGACAGACACAGGTTCAAACCCCAGCAAGCCATTTGGTCCCTGAGCCCTGTCAGGAGTGATCCCCGAACACTGAGCATTTCAAGTGTGGTCCCCAAACAAAACAAAAAAATGTACATAAACATTAACTGCCCAGATGAGACCCTGAGCGGCACACGAATGGCTCCTCTGCTCCTAAAAGACCATGATCCCGGAGGCCCACTAACTACTTTTGGAACCCAGCAGCTTCTTGCAGAAATGCCTCTAGACTGTGAACTAAGCTATGGCCCCATGCCACCCACGAGGGGAAAGGTTTTTCTCTCTCAGTCTTTCCCTTTGGCAGCGGTATGGCGATCGCTATCTTATAGAGCCCACTAAAAATTTCTGGCAGAAATTTCTCTGGACTTAATTAGTAAATTACCAGAAATCCAGAACTGCGAGGCTGCTGTTGCGGCTGTGCTGCCTCATATGCTCTTCATTCTCAGCAAAGGAAAACAAATTATCAAATGATGCCTTTTCGGCAGGTCTGATTATTGGGGGAAAATTCCAAATAATATTAGTGAGTTTTCTGTTGTAATATTGGATGTAATCAAAGTAAAGAGAGAGTAAAGTGAAAATCATCAGCCACTCAGACGGGGGATGGGTGGGATGGAAGGTATACTGCCATTCTTGGTGGTGGAACATGTGCACTGGTGAAGGGATGGGTGTTTGATCATTGTATGACTGAGACTTTAACCTGAAAGCCTTGTAACTTTTCTCATGGTGATTCAATAAAAAAGAAAAAGAAAAAAATCTACATAAACACTCTAAATGAAATACAAGACCTGCTCCTGTATTTGTACCACAAGAATCCCGTCCTTTGCATTCAATTCAAAGGCTGTCACTTTGGTGGTTATAGTCACCTATCTTCTCCTCCCTTAACCCCTCCCCTCCTTCAGTTTCCCTGGAACTGAGGTAATAAATGCTTTCTAAATTCTTCCCCAAGTTAAAAAATTTTGATTATATGTGTATGTGTGTTTGTGTGTGTATGTATGTGCATGCGTGCATGCCTCAACAGTGTTGCAGGGTTGTTTTAGAGTTCTGCAGCCTGGGATTGAGCTCTGTTCCCACCCATTACTGAATATCTGACCTCAGGCTTGTTCCACTAGTTCAAGAAAACTCCATGTTTTCCTCTGTGCAATGGGATTAACAGCGTGTGTGTGATAGATCACAAAATTTTTATGATAATATTTGATGTGATGCATGACCCATGATACTATTCTGTTTGTTTTTATATTTGAATATTAATGAGGTATACTTGGAACTTCCTTTCATGTAGCATCA
Source organism: Sorex araneus (assembly GCF_027595985.1). NCBI lineage: Eukaryota > Metazoa > Chordata > Mammalia > Eulipotyphla > Soricidae > Sorex > Sorex araneus. The sequence goes on along the minus strand of NC_073313.1, from coordinate 33,721,390 downwards.
TAGCCATAAAATTTATCTTGATAATTCTGTTTTGCATGACTTCCCTTTTTTTGCAATGTATAGGCACTTTAATCATTCATTCTCCTGCCAAGGACTTTTGTGTTGTTTGAAGATCTCTGTGTTTGTTTTTTTTGTTGTTTGTGTGCCTGTTGCTATGCGCATTCTTATATATATTTCCTGTTGTCAATATGATGCTCCATTTTTTTACGCCACAGCTAAATAGCTCCAGGTTTCATCATACTCCGTAGTGAGATTGGCTCTAAACCCACCAGTTACAAAACTAATCTTGGGCGCATATGCTGCCTGAGCCCATGTGCTGCTTGTGCCCACGTGGCCGAGCACATGCAGTGCCCGAGCACATGTGTCCCCCACATCTTCCCTCTTGAGATGTGTACTTTCATGCTTTTGTATCTAGTGCTAGGATGTGTGTAGAGCTCTCTCCACCCTTGGAGACGCCCGCGTTCTCTCTTGAGTGCATTACTCTTACTCTTCTCTCTCCCACTTATCCCTTCCTCCTTCCCTCAGAAACCTCTAAATAAAATCTGTTTACTTAAAAAAAAAAACTAATCTTGTTGTGCAGAACCAACAGTTACTGGTTACCAAGGAGGGTAGTAACCAGTAGCTCTGCTACTCCCTTCGGACTCCATTTCGGAGTCCTTCGTGGCTCCTGTTCCCAGCATCTGCTATTTTCTTTGTAGGTTTTCTTTCTTTCTTTCTTTTTTCTAGAACTTACCTGCTTATTTTAAAGTCTTTCTACTTAGGATCATTCCCTATCCACCTCAGCATTAGTCGTAGCTCTGTCTCTAACCGGAGGGTCCAGTCTGACCATGCTCAGTGAGGACCAATCTTCTTGACTCTGGAGGCTGTGTCCTTTTGATAATGCAGTTTGATGGGGCTTTGAATACAGATCTTGGAAGAAACTATCCCTTTGGGGTGGTGATTTGTCTGTCTGGCTCCCTTTGGGTCTCTTTCAAAGTGAAGGCTGAGACAGGGAAGATAGAGCAAGTGGTTCCTTTGGTAGCTGATCCCAGCAGACACACATGTGGGAGAGCCGGAAGCCAGGACACAATACTGCGTGTGTTTGTGAGGGAGCTGGGGCTGAACTGAACTGTTGCTCAGTGTAAAGGTGAGTTTGAGAGGGATGCTGGAGATTGCACTTAGCATGGACTCTGTGGGACCTTAAGATCGGAGTTTCTGTCTGCAGTTCTTGTGTCTTCTTGACTGAGAGTCACCCAGGGCCATTGGGATTCTTGCTCTGCAGAGGGTGAGTGACGGCCATTGACTTGGCAGAAAATCCTCATGCTTTGAGATATTTGGGGTACTTACGCGTGGGACTATCTCTTACAGTGCTGACCAAGGCCTCCTGACAGGTTGGAGGGCAAGTGCTCATAGCTCGCTGCATTTCCCCTTTGTCTAGGGCTGTGGAGTTCTTTAAGGGCATGTCCCTAGAGAAGAGGCAGTTTCTCTCTCAGTCACTGTTCTTTAAGCCCGGGTCCCTCAGATCATGTTGCTGTCTAGTTGTTGCTCTTTTCTTTTGCTGGTATTCTTTCAGTAGCTGAAAGCACACACGTTTATTTTCCTTGACGTACACTAGGATGAAATTATACAAGTGCACTTTGAATTCAGTTTAATAGTCACATAGTGGGCACTCAAGAAATACTTTGTATCATAATGATTTTGAAATGTCTTCCTATATTCTGGAGCTGCACGCTCACCCTAATACTGTCCTTCAGCAGGTAAACTTGTCTCAAAGTTGCAAAGTGACCAACAATGATACATAAAGAGAAGCTTCAAGACAAAAAGTAATCAGAAGTCACTTTTAAACTAGGGGAACAATCATCTTTCATGCTAAGCTACACCTCCCAGCCCCATAGAAGTCTCCGTGCTGTTGTGATGATTCAGTTATTATCAGTTCAAAAACCTCAACTGAAAGATGAAATAGTTTTAGAAAAAAAACAATCCCTTCATCGGTCTGGAAAGAGTGAAACGGGTAAAGTGTTTGCCTTGCAGGCACTTGATCCAAGTTTGGTCCCTGGCATCCCATAAGGTACCCGGGCACTACCAGGAGTAATTTCTGGTTCCACATCCAGGAGTAATTCCTGAGCATCACCTGAGGTGACCAAAAACAAACAAAAAACCCCACAAAAAGCCACTTCACTATTGATAGTTGTTACATTGTCAATCACTGAAATATATTTATTGTTTGAAGTGTTTTTATTATATAGTGATGCTAGAATATTTGTGATGTGTTTTAAGTGCAACAGTTCTAACCAATTTAATAAGTGTGCATGTATTAATTTAGTAAGACACATAGTAATAATGAGCTCCTCCTTAATTTGCTTTCCTTCTACAAACAGAGATAACCTATCACTTAGTTTAAAAATATTCTGAGTTTTGAGTTGGTTTCATCTTACCATATTCATTCTATGTACTCAAGTAGCTAAGTGGTTTTCTTCTGTATGCTTTTTTCACTTCTTATAATTGGAATCATACAATAGCTAGTCTTGTGTGACTACTTTTTCCCAAAGAGCATTATATTGCTGAGGTTTATTCTTGTTGGTGAATATAGCTGTAGTTCATTCATTCTCATTCTCAAATGCCATTGTAGGAATAAAACACAATGTATTGATGTATTCAATGGATGACGGATTTTATTTTATTTTATTTTTTCAGTTTTCTTACCTTCCAGCTCTCAGCAATGCAGCTTGTATAGGCACACTTAGGAACAGGTTGGCTGGATTGCAGGGTGCATGCATCACCCTTACTGAGGCACGGACATTGCAGGCTCTGAAGGCCAGGCTTCTTTGTCACTTGGCTTCCAGCTCTCTTTGGCTAGTGGTGCATGATTTGAATTGAAGAAATCACGATATTTATCTCCAACAAAACTGCCTGTACTTTAAGGTTCTGTAAAGTTTATAACTATTACACTTTAAGAGTCAAACTCCAGCCAGCCCTGCCCATGCAGACTCCAGCTTGTACCGAATGACTCCTGACCTCATCTACTGAGATGTGGCAGCTAACTCTTCTTCTCTATCTCTCCCCTCTCTCCCTCAATGTCTCTCCCTATAGTCTGTGGTCAAATGTGGGTTATGTGGCTGCTGAACTTTAAGTTGTTTCACGAATCATGGATCATGAAATCCCTGTTAATCGTTGATTTCTCGAGCGGGCTCAGTAACCTCTCCATTCGTCCGTTCCCTGAGATCTTAGAAGTGTCTCTCAACTCGGCCCTCTCAGTGATGTCGCACTGGAGGCTCTTGCAGGGTCAGGGGAATGAGATCCAGCTTGTTACTGGATGTAGCATATGGATACACCATGGGAAGCTTGCAAGGCTGTCCCATGTGGGCAGGAAACTCTCAGAAGCTTGCCAGTTTCTTCCAGAGGGAGAAGTACGTTATAAGATATCTTCTGAGAGCTCGCTTTTAAGTCTCTGGATGTTAGCCATTGATAAAATTACACATACCTGAGTTCCTCTGCCGGTACCTTCATGCATGAGGCCTGTCCGAACATGTGGAGAGGAGCCTCGAGCATGGCTGTAGCTAGGGTTCGGTGGTATCTGGCCGCCGGGAGCTCTGCTCAGGTTGGGCAGGGAAGCTGGAGCCCATCCGCTCCGAGGGGCCCCGGGGAAGACAGCCAGGCGTGCCGGCAAGAGACTCTCTGTTTACATCTGTATAATTTGCACCTTATACAATCTCTCTGGTCTTTAAAAATCCTCTTTTGAGAGAGGCTGAAACTGCCATTAGTTTAAGCACTAAATCTTTGGGGTACATCATGGGCAAATACATTTTGGATTGCTCATTACTTTAAAAATCAAATATCATTTAAAATATGTACACTTTTTATGAAGTTGTCAAAAGTTCAACTACTTCCAGATATCATATGAAGCATTTAGGATCCATAGAATATTTGTGTCTCAAAGACTATAGAAAATTGTGTACAATAGACAACTGTGTCTATATTATGCCTTGAAAGTACGACTTAATAACAAAAAAAAACACTTTAAGGATGTAAAATAATTCTTAAAACATCCCACGTTAAAATATGAGCATGGGGGTTGGAGTGATAGTATAGGGTTTTAGATGCTTGCCTTTTGGAATTAACTGGTCATTAATGACCCAGTTAAATTCCAGGGTTCAATCCCCATCACCACTCAGGGCCCCAAAATACCACCAGGAGTGATCCCTAAGCACAGAATCCAGAGTAAGCCCTGAGTACAACCAGGTGTGGCCCCCGAGCAAACTAAAAGCACTGAGATGGAGAAGATGGCTTTTCCTTAACAATCTGTTAATGGAGTGTGCAGACAGGCTCTGGGGGCGGATGGGAAATACCAGCGTGTGTAACTGAAATCATGAGCAGCACAGCCAAGTATGCTGACTACACAGCTAATATGTACACCCTCATAGAGCAGCACATGTATGCAACTTCAGAGGGCCAGCACATGTGTAACATCAGCCAGCCAGCATGCATGTGCCCCCCCCCATCCATCCCTGCAAAAACTCCCACCACAAAAAGAATTGTTAATGGAAGAGCAATTTCATGTTTTAGTGTGTGTTTAACGAGCAATGTAAAGTAAACTGCTTTGTGCCTGCGAAGGGGGCAAGAGTTAGGTGGGGCGCTGGGAGCATTGGTGGGGCAAAGGTCAGACGGGTGGTGGGATTGGTGTTAGAATATCGAGTGCCTGAAAAAAAAAAACTGTATTATGAACAACGTTGTAAATATCATGTTTACAGGAAGTTCCATATTTAAAAAACATATTAACAGGCATAAAACAAGCCAACATTTAGTAGCCTGTGTACCTCTTATGTTCATGGGAGACTCAGTGCAATGAGTAACTCCCCCAGGTGACCCAAGCCACCATCTCAAACACTATCTCCAGCTGAAGGCATTGCATTCTCAGAGCAAGCACAATTTGCTGCTCCCTAAATAGATCTGGATGGTATCATGCTGCGTGAAGTTAATCAGAAAAAGAGGGACAGATATAGAATGTTCTCCTTCCTGTATGGTCCATCCAGAAACAATAAGGAAACAGCAAATGAATGAAGGTAACAGAAACAGAAACCGAGTCTTTTGTAGGGGCGAAGGTGGTTGAGGGGGCAGTGGGACAGTGGTGGAGGGAAGCTGACACTCTGGCGGAGGGTGCGGTATTAGAATGTTTCATGAATGACACCCTGCCTCAATTGATGCCTCACAGAAAAATGTTTTAAAATAACAAAACTTACCGGGGACAGGGAAACGACAGTTATGGAGGTTACCAAGAAATGAAGCATATACATAGGTGAGTTGATAAACAGATTTCAGCCACTGCGAAAGGCTCTGTCCTCAAGAATCCCTCCAGACAGAGCTTGGGGAATCAAACACTGGCGTGCTCTGTGTATAAGGCAAGTGCCTTACACCCTATACTATTTCCCCAGCCCTTCCTACTTTTCGTTTACTTTTTTTTGGGGGGGGTCACACCTGGCAATGCACGAGGGTAACTCCTGGCTCTGCACTCAAGAATCACCCCTGGCAGTGCTCAGGGTACCATATGGGATGCTGGGAATCAAACCCGGGTCGGCGGTGTGCAAAGCAAACGCCCTACCCGCTGTGCTATCGCTCCAGTCCCTCATTTACTATTCTGTCATGAAATTAATTCTCTGGTTTTTGAACTTCAAGTATTTGGCTAAGCTATAAAAATAATTGCCTTCTCTTCCTTGTTAGATGTCCATGATTGAGTTTCTTATAAGAAATTCTTATACTATAGTCTGTTGCAGAGCAATAGCTCAGTGGGTAGGGCGTTTGCCTTGCATGCAGCTGACCCAGGTTCGATTTCTCTGCCCCTCTTGGGGAGCCTGGCAAGCTATCAAGAGTACCTCGCCTGCACGCAGAGCCTGGCAAGCTACCCGTGGCATGTTCGATATGCCAAAAACAGTAACAATAAGTCTCACAATGGAGACGTTACTGGTGCCCACTCAAACAAATCAATGAACAACAGGAGGACAATGACAGTGACAGTGCATAGTCTGTTGCGGGATTGAGACGGGAGGCTGGGGTGGGGAAGAGCTGTCTGTCCAGGTTCTTAGTATCTCAAGCAAAGAATTGAAGGTTAAAAAAATAAAGTAGAGCAATTGTTTATTTGCAAGTGAAGAGTAGGAACTAGAGACTAGTACAGCAGGTAGGGCCTTGCATTGCACTAGGCAGACGCAGGTTTGATCCCCAGTACCACATATGGTCCCTTGAGCTTGCCTGAAGTGATGCCTGAGTGAAGAGCCAGGAGTAACCTCTGAGCACTGGCAGGTGTGGCACCCCACAAACAAACAAAGGAACAAAAGTATACCCTGGAAAGGAAAATGACCTAACAGAGGCCCAAGTATGTACTTGAGAGTCTTTTGCTAAAATCCAAAGCAGGGTGTCCGGAGGAGTGTCCAGGGGGGTGCATTGGGTGTCAGGGACTCTTGGTGGATCTTGATTGGCATCTGCAGGTTGTGGGACTGGATCCCTAGGCGTGATTAGCTTGGCCTGATTTTCTTTCTCTACCTTCTGACGTTTGACAACATGGACTGCCCGGGAGGGCTGTGTCTACCCCAGCTACAGCCAACTGAGAAGGCCCAGGCTGACCTTTGGCCTTTTGCCCATAGTACTTGTTACACATCTAATCTATCGACGACGTTAATAGCAGTAAAGAATTCCTGATGAAAGAAAGATCCTGTCTCCATATACTTATATGATTTTTTTTTTTGCTTTTTGGGTCACACCTGGCGATGCACAGGGGTTATTCCTGGCTCTGCACTCAGGAATTACCCCTGGCCGTGCTCAGGGGACCATATGGGATGCTGGGATTTGAACCCGTATACTTATATGATTTTTAAGCTTTACTCATGGTACTCCTGGAGGCGAGATTATACTATCCTTTGTAAAAAGTTTAAATTCAATTTAGAATGAACACAAAAGTTAAGTCATACTGGGGTCACCATAACATGCCAATTATCCCAATCAAAATGAACATTTCAGATGTAGCAAACCCATTGACCTAATGAGACAAAAGAATGGGTGCAAGTAAGAATTCCCTGGTCCTTTTCAAGTGGTGAATATAAACCTGATACTTTTTTGTAGTCGATTCACAGAGCATGCCAATGCATCCTACATTTGCAGATGTGATCTAGTTAGCATAGATTCACATAATTAGCATGACACAAAAATTTTTTTAAAGTATCAACTATCTCAGGAACTTTATTCATGTGAATCTGGAAGATTCTTTGTGATATTTGAGCTCTTACTCTTAGAGATTCAGATGTCAAGGTATTTTTAGAATGGGTCCACAAGGCATCATTATTTTGTAATTATAATCTTATTGATTGACAGCAAATGTGTTCCATGAAAATGTGCTGTATTGAAGTGATCCTGGTTAGTGCTGCAGACGTTCTGCTTAGATCTGAACTCTCATGAGGGAAAAGAGAGAACTTAAAATGATTTAAAATTTGCCAACATGAAGATACGAAATGTCTCATAAAAATGTTCCACAGTGCTTTTGCTTCCAGACTCCCTAGCATTTTCATATTCATTGTATCACTATCACTGTCATCCCATTGCTCATCGATATGCTCATTCGGGCACCAGTAACATCTCCATCGTGAGACTAGTTTTTACTGGTTTTGGCATATCGAATACGCCACTGGTAGCTTGCCAGGCTCTGCCATGCGGGTGGGATATTCTCGGTAGTTTGCTGGGCTCTCTGAGAGGGGCAGAAGAATCAAACTCGGGTTGGCTGCGTGCAAGGCAAATGCCCTACCCGCTGTGCTATCGCTCCAGCCCATTTTCATATTAAGTTCAAAATGTTTAGAAATTTCATTATTGACAGGATAAAACCCTTTGTGCAAAGGTACTTTCAAAATATGAGTGTTGGTCATTGAAATTACGGATAATTCATTTTTAAAGGGAGTAGGAAAATAGAGAGTCTGCAAGCCATATCATGGCTGATGCTTCTCTTGGGAAAGAGAAAATACTGCTATGTTCTGGTTCAGGGTAATATTGGAGATTAAAATATGGGAAATAGCAAGAGTGGTTGATGGTCTCAATTTCATTAAATAAAATGAAGTATGTAATAAAACTTAACAGAAAGCTTTGTTATTGATTAAAATCTGAATTTTAGATTATTGATATATTTGGCTCGCAAAGGATCATGGGTACATCAATGCTGCAGGACTGCTTTTATCCTTTCAAAAAAGTTTACAGCAAGTTCATGCCAAATTCTATAAGATATAGTAACATTTGAACCTCAGCAAGGCAGGAGGAAGGTACCACTGTATCACTGTCATCCCATTGCTCATCGATTTGCTTGACCGGGCACCAGTAACATCTCCATTGTGAGACTTGTTGTTACTATTTTTGGCATAGCAAATATGCCACTGGAAGCTTTCCAGGCTCTACTGAGCAGGCGAGATACTCTTGGTGGCTTGCTGGGCTCTCCAAGAGGAGAGGAGGAATAGAACCCTGTCGGCCACATGCAAGGCAAACACCCCACCCACTGTGCTATCGCTCCAGCCCTTAAGGAACTCTCTCCAACTGTATCTGAGTTTATGGTTGATGGTATTAACAGCCCAGATGAATGGGTGAGGAATTTTTCTACTCTTTACTTTCAATGTTTTCATGAAGCTTAAGGTTTATTTTTCGAAACTCAATTAGAAAACTCTAATGAAGCAACATAGTGTCATAAATTTCATATCTCTGTGGGGTATGCATTAATAGTTCTTTAAAAATATTTTTCATTCTAATATTATTGTGCTAATTTTGTGTAGTTGAATGTTTGAAAACCTTCCTGACTGCACTAAACATTCCCTCAGAGATCTTGTTAAACAATTCCTTTATGTTTAAGCATTGTCACCATTGTGTGCATTGCCCCACTTTTTAAATTTTTTTAATAAAAAGCTTTCCTCTGAGTCTTGAGAGATAATACAATGGGTAAAGATATTCCATTGCACAGACCCAGGTTTATTCCCTGACACCCCACATGGTCCCCCAAACTCTTCTGGGAGTGACCTTGAGCACAGACTCAGAAGTAAGCCCTGAGCACAGCTGGATATGAACCCCAAAAACCAAAACAAAAAGCTTATTAGCTGGTTTGGTAAAGATATCTATGATAATTTTGAAGAAAGTTATAGAAAAGTGTGAACAATCCTTCCTCATTGTGATTAATTCAAATTTAAAACCTGGATTTCTCATTTTCTCATTGTGTTCAGTGTGTATAAAGAACAGGAAGAGTGTTTTTAGTATGATCAATAGTGTGTGTGTGGGGGGAGGCTGGAGCCATAGCACAGCAGTTAGGGCGTTTGCCTTGCACACCACTGACCCGGGTTCGATTCCCAGCATCCCATATGGTCCCCTGAGCAGCGCCAGGGGTAGTTCATGAGTGCAGAGCCAGGATTAATCCCTATGCATTGCCCGGTGTGACCCAAAAAGAAAAAAAAGGTAGTGTGTGGTGAAAAGAAGATTGTAAAAAAATGGAATAAACTTGATTATAATATGCTTGATAGTGAAGATTTTACACAAAAGCAAGATGAAAAGTTGTTAGAAAATCAAACATCTATTTCATGAAGTCTTACATTGGCCAAACAGTTATATAAATATCACTAAGAGTTTTACATTCAAGTTTAAAATGAAGCATCTTGAAGTTGTTTTATGGGAAATAATTTATTCAGAATATTATGCAAAATGAAGTGAATATCACAGTAAGGAAATATTCCAGTATTGGTAAAGTTAAGCGATTTTTTCATTATAATGTTCAACTGTACTCAGAATGATAAAGCGTAAGGACTGGATTTGACCCCTTACACCAGTCAAGAGGTCCAACACGGATATTCTTCACAGAACTTGCCTGAAGTCACAACGTCTCCCAGGACTATAAATCCTCCAAGTCAGGCTAATCAGCCCGTATGGCTTTTTAATTACAAGGCTCTAAAGATAAGAGCAAGAGAAGCAGAGCTTCTAGCTTCTATCCTAGCTTCACCTTGCAAAACCTGTACAGTCTATATGACCCTCCTAGGATTGAGAGGGATGTGGGGAAATGGCAACTCTGCCATCTAGGACCACGGACAGTTGGACTGCCTTGGGCATGTGCAGCCTATGGAGCGTTATACTTCCACGTGTCCCAATACAGCATGCGCAAACCAGAGGAATCTGTGCAGTTTCTAGAACCAGTGCTCTGTTTTCTGTCAAGAAAGAAGTGGCTGTTATCTACTTTTGGCAAGCCATAATGAATGCCCAAAAGTAGAGAGAGTATGGGGAATATTGTCTGCCATGGACTCAGGGGGAGGGTGGGAAAGGGGGAGCATACCGGGGATATTGGTGGTGGCTGGGGAATGTGCACTGGTGGAGGGGTGGGTGTTTGATCATTGTGTCATTGTAACCCAAACATGAAAGGTTGTAACTATCTCACGGTGATTCAATGATTTTTCTAAAAAATAGATAAATAAAAAATAAAAAGAAAGAAGTGGCTGGATTGGACTGACCAAAGCCACTAAGTTCAGTTTGCAAGAGCTTAAAATCCCTGTCCACCTTTCCATTTGGGATCCTGTCGTGACACAGTGTCATTTCCTTTGTGTTCAGGCACACATCCCTTTTTTTCTATAAGCCTCTTCCCCCCAGTCAAATTTCATCTGGAAAATAATGAGTTCTGGTCTCTTCAAAATGTCTGGTTTTAGAGTCAAGGAGATGGGGGTATCTAAAACAAGTACAGATCTCCTCATGAATTTGAAGTAGGATGTTATCATGCTGAAGTGAAAGGACAGCACCGTCATTCCAAGAAATGCATGAAGTGTGTTTTCTTCAAATCTGCCACAGAAGTAGTGTTTTGGGTTCATTCAGACATGTAGCAAATGACCGAACTTGCTTGCTATATACCAATGCTCCTCTGATCAAGTGTTAGTTATCAGAATATTTGAATAGAATCCATGTTGCTTGATACATTGATTGGACCTAACTGGATAAAGTTCATATGGTTCTCAACCTTCATGATTCAGGGTGACACCATCTCTTCATCCTTGGAGTGATAAAACTGCATCCTAACCGGTCTCCCTTATTCATGCACTGGCCCCCCTTCTATCATCTAATCGCAGCACTCAGAGCGACCTTTTAAAAAGGTCAATTAAATCATCTCACTTCTTCATTAAAACGCTTCTCATTTTTCCAAGAGTAAATTCCAAATCTTTTACCTTGACCTATATAACCAGACGGTGACTACTCCTCTCCTCCTCCTTTCAACTCAGTTTTGTTCTTGTAGGTTTAGACAAGCTGGCACCCTCTCATCTCTTGAATAGCATAAGCATTTTTGCCCTTTGGTGACTACTGATTTACAACTTTCTCTGACTGGCTGCCCTTTCTTCTGCTTCTGCTTTCTGAGCAGATACATATTCATTCCCTCGGTCACTTATTCAGTCATTCACTCAGTTATTCTGTGATTCTCAAGTGGGGCTGGCCAATTGTGTCCCTGCCTCCTAGGACATGAAACAATGCCAAAGGACAAGTTGTCCAGATCACAGTGTGGTAGGGTTGTGGGGACAATCTGGTTTCAATTGTATCTAGTGAGTAGAATCTGGGATGCTGCTAAACATGTCACAGTGTCTAGGAGATTCCACCAAAAACGAACTAACTGATCAAAATGTCCATAGTACCAAGATTGAAAAATCCCTACAATAATTCAACACCTTTTCTAGCTGCCAAGAATATGGTGGTGAACCAAATGACCATGGCCAGGACTTTCATAAGCTAATACAACAGGAAGAAATCAATCAATAAGATGGCTAACAAGCAAATAAACACACACTCACACACATGTCATATTTAGTGTTTTCCAAGGAAAGCTGACAGGAGAGTGACCAGTGAAATTTACTTATGAGCATTGGTATTGGAGGAGGTTGTATTTGTGCTTAAAAACAGAAGAATGAAATCCAAACAGCTCATTGTAAATATTTAGCGAGCATGAGAGGGGGAAGAGAGGATATTTTCCCTTCTCCCTTGGGGTTCTTCTCTGACAGAAAAATCAAATTAAAATCAGATATATAACAGGAGAAAAGAACAAATTTGATTACATGTGTAGAAAGTATTCCATGGATCCTAATCCTCTTATAAATAGGACAGAAGGAGGTGTTTAGTCTGAGCTGAAGAATGAGTTAGGGCCCTAGGCTTCAAGAAGAAAGAAAGATAACTCATAGACAAAAAACAGATGCTCTGTGACTAGATATTTGCCCTGCCATATAGTAGTGTTTCTTCAATACAATGGAAAAGAGTTACTTCTGAATGATAACTCTGAATCTGGATACTATCCTAAATCTTCATTCTTCTGGGAAGTTCAAGGAGGAGTAAGAGTTACTCTAGAGCCTTCAGAGCCTTAGTGACATAAATTTGAAATAATCCACATGCCCAAGTACCACATTGTGGAAGGGTCTATTCAGGATATCTTGGGGAGACCTACTGTAGCATCTTGTGGAGGCCCCTCCTTCAAAACCATCAGTAGCGAGGAACGTTATTCTTAACATCGTCCTTTTTATTGTAACAGAGGATGCATCAGATTTTCTTTTAGAAGCGTATCATGGCATCTTTGCCAAGGGAACTAGTCTCCCATTTGTCTCTTGTGAGCAATTAAATCTTCTCGAAGTTGGTGAATCCCCAAATTTATATGCCTTGTGCTCATTTCCATGAAATTATCTGGGAAAAATGTATATAGGGCTCCTAAATTGGTTGGAAAGCAAAATGTTGCTCTAATTAGTAACAAAATCTGTCATTTTGTAGCAAGATACCACAGCAGATTATAATACTTTTACATATTTATTTAAAACCATTTTGAATAAGGCTGCTTATCTATGGAAGGTCTCATGGTATCAGTAGAGAAATGTTTTCAGAAAAAGTCAGTACATTAAATAACAACAGAAATATGACTTTTCCCCTCAGGAGAAGCCCATGTTCTCTCTTGAACAAGAATCTCTCTCTTATTTTCTCCCCTCATGCTTTTCTGAATCTTTCAATATAATTATTTTTTCTTCACCAAAAAATAAATAACTACAGAAACACAATAAGTTTCTGTTAAAATAGTAGGATCTACTTTTTCCTTTCTTTGGTTTACTACACAGTGTAACCAAAAATGCCCGTTCATTAGAACCATATACTCGAGCAATTGTGAAAGGGACTGTCTTTGATGCCAACTATTTCTTAAATGCTAATGTCTATCAACTTGACATAAATAGCCACATCCTTTGCACATTTCTATTTGTGTTTTTTATTTTCTCTTTATTCCTACTTCTTTTGAAGGGCCAGGGACCGAACCAAGGACCTCACACACATAAGGCAAGCACTCTGCCTCTGAGCCACAGCCCCAGTCTGGCTATTTTTAGTTGAATATCCCATAGGCTCCTGACTCAGCATACATATATCAGCACCTCTTCATATACTGTCTCTTGTGAAGGGTATTTCTAAATATTTAGTAGGCTGCCTCCCCAAAGGAAAACCGAGGAGGTAAGACTTGAAGGGAGCATGAAGTTCTGAGTGTTCCTTCTTTAACAGTTGTACTGTTGAAATGGGTACATTGAATCTGTAAAAATTCATTGAGCTGTTCATATTTGTACTGCAAACCATAATGCCCGGAAGGGGAGAGAGACACACACATACACAGAGAGAGAGACAGAGAAAGAAAGAGAGAGAGAAAGAGAGAGAGAGAAGGAAAATGCATGCCATAGAGACAGACCTGGGGGGAAGTTGATGTGAGGGAAACTGGGGACATTTAGTAGTGGAAAATGTACACTGGTGGAGGGATGGGTATTGGAACTCTGACTGACTGAAACCATACCATGATCAGCTTTGTAACTCTGTATCTCAGGGTGAGTCTATTAAAAATAAATAAGTAAATAAATAAATAAACCAAACCTGTAGAAACTTCAAAAACATGTATATAACAAAAACATAGATAATCTCTAACCTAGAAACGAACAAACAAAAAATTCATTAAGCTGTTCATTGATGACCTGGTTAATTTTTCCTACATGTTTTAGATTTCAGCAAAAGATCACTAAAAGCTAAGCTTCAGTGTTCCCTCTCCCTCTTTCTGTACATATAATGTGACAGCAAAAGCTCCATTATGGCTGCGCTTGGTGAATACTTGCTTTATCTTTGATATTGTGATCAGCTATTTACCCAGGCTGCCACTCAAAAATTTCTATGGTGCAGGTATTTTTATCACTTCCATTTGATATGAGGAGACAGAGACTTAGAAAGGCTAAATTGCTTGTCTGCTTATCTAAGGTCACATAGCAACAAGATGCCAGTACTTGTAATAACCATAAGGTTTTACTTTTCACGTATTTTATCTCTGTAAAAGTGGAATATTCCACCTCTTTTTTAAGTCTTTGTATATTATTGTGATATTCTTTAAAAATTCTGTACACTTTAATCTACCCCAAATGCAGTAAACTCTACCATGCTTAATGATCTACCTACAGTGTCAAACTCTACTGCAATTTACTTAAATTCCAGCAATAAAGCAGTTAATTCCCAGACTGGCCTGCTTGTTAGAATCACAAGACCCCACCCAAGATGAATTCAATCAAAATCTCTGGAGATGCGGGTGTAGGAGTGAGCATTTTCAAAGTGCTCCCGGGGGGGGGGGGAGGCGCTGTAAAGTGTAGCCAGGGCTGGGAACCATGCTTTCATGTTTCTCTCCTGCTTTACTGCTAAAAATACACTCCTTAGCATTGCACACGAGGTCCTCCATAATATTGTTCTTGCCTCTCTTTAGCTTCCTCTGCTATAAGTTCTTTCTCCCTAACCTAGTTCTTTACCTCTGGCAGTATCGATTCATTCTAATTATATAAGAATATTGGTTTTACTCCAGGGCTTATGGTGTGATTAATTTCATACCAAGATTTTGTGTCTGTATCAGTCATTCTCCCTGAATGTTTTTGTCTTGGTTCTCAGGTGAGTTGACTAGTTATGCATCTCTGAAGGGAGCGGCACTTCTGGGCAGTGTTCATGGGTACTGAATGCCAGTCTAGGCAATTTCTGGCAATGCTTATAGGCTGCCAAGTCTTCCCTGCATTGTGCACAGGGCATCATATGGTGTAGGGCATCAAACATGGGGCTTCAATACGACAGACATAAGCTCCATCCATCTCAGTCTTCCTGAGTACCCTTTACTCAGGAGGTCTTGTATCAGCCAATTCAAGAACATTGGTAGGACTTCTGTTTAATCGTTTAGCTACTCATTGGTGAATTTTTCCTTATTTTATGAATTAATATATGTAATACAGGTACGTGGTCTAGATATGTAAATGTATCTTGGCATATATTGGATACATATGGTAGAAAATATAAATTGATATGTATTAATAAGTCTCACTGAAATATAATTTAATATTTTAAATGTTTTATTTTAGAAATATACTATGCTCATACCAATATGCATATATATGTATATAATGTGTACTTTTATACACATGGTAACATGAAGATTCCTCTGCTCCTTGATTGTTTTGCTTAACAATGTAGTTTATTATTTCTCTGTCACTGTATAGAATTTCATTGATTTAGTTAATATTTGTATAGTGTTTTGTAATATGAATCTATATTGCTTTTTTCAACTAGATTCTATTCTATTTCAGCTGTTTTCTGCCTTTGTTATTACAAGGATAAACAGATTTTTAGACTATTGTGGTGAATTTATATGCTTTTGTTAGTAACTTTAGTTCTAAATATGGAACTTTTTCAAGACTATGTATAGATAAAAAATTGGTAAAATGTGTACTTTTTTCACTATTTTTATAAATACTACCTCTTTTTTCACACAGTTTTCTATGCATACCAGTGAGAAATGATTATTTTATAGTGTAAACATTTCATTCACTCATTTATGTGATCTCTCCTCTGTTTAGAAACTGTTTACTCTATAAGTAGTATATTCTTGACCCTTAAGATGGACTTGCTAAACCACATAAACAGTCTTCCTAATCCTCGAGGAACAGGTTATCTAGTCAGGGAGAAAGTAAACAGGCGATTACAAAACAAGGGCAATCTCTAGAGTGGCGGTAATAGGGACAGATCATCTAATCTTATCAGGGAATAGAAATGGACCTTTAAGAAGTATTTTCTAGGGACTGGAGCAATAAGACAGCAGGTAGTGCTCTGACCTTGCACAAGACACCCCCCCCCCGCCCCCGCTTCAACCCCAGCACCAAATCGGGGTTCCAAGCCCTCCAGGAATGATCCTGTGCTGCAGAGTCAGGAGTTGACCCCTAACACCTCTAGGTGTGGCCCAAAGTTCAAAAAAAAGGTATTTTCTAAGGTTATTAAAGTTGGTCAAAACAAAATGGTCTTGAAAGACCTGCAAAGCACAATGATAATGGGACATTATGCAGCTTGAGAGCGGAAGACTGTCAGTATGGCTCTAAAAGTGGGTGGGATTGAGGAGCGATGCTGATTTGGAAAAATGAGTCAGGATGGCATTTCGAGTCTTGTTAAAGAATCAGATTAAAGCAGCTAGTGAGATAGTCCAGGAGGTAAGGGGCTAGCTAGCCTTCTATGTGGCCAGCACTGTATTAGGTCCCCTGAGCATTCCCAGGGGTCACTGGAGCTCAGAGCCAGGAACACCCACCGAGTTTTGAAGTATGTAGTCTAACCCCTCTCCACCTCCAAAAAGAGTTGGAATGTAAGTGGCATGGGGGCCATGTTGTAACTTTGATAAGTATATTGGTATAATAAATGTTTTACAAGAAAATTCTTTGATGGACACAATAGATGAGGGATTATAGCTGTTCATTCTCATTGAGAGATTCTGCTAAGAGCAAGTGAAGAGCAAGGAACATGGTAGAGTTTGGAAGTAGTGTAAATAATTGGGTAACTGCACATTAATACATACACACATGTAATATGTGTTACATGTATGTAAATATATGTAAATATCACATGTTTACATATCCATAAATAATGTGAATTATTTATATGTAAATATCTTGATTTTTTTTTGCTTGGATGCCAATAAACAAAGGAGTACTTGTGCAGACAGGAAAAACATGCACTAAAAATTTTATATCAATCAAATATCCCCTTCTTTCTGCTATAAAGACAGGTATTCTTCACAAGAGAGGTTTATTTTCTACTTTCACGAAACTGGAACTATTAGAGGATTTTTTCCTGCACCTGGTGTTTTCCCACAAAGCCCTAATTTCAAATAGTAAATATACCATGTTGCCACATCATGGGGTGGCCTACCTTGAGACCTAAAATGATACTCATATGTTGCAACATATGAATGCAACATAAAATGCTTACTGATACTTTTGTTTGGGAATAGGAGGAAGTCTCTTAAGCAGCCTGGTGATATTCTGCTGATTCTACTTGAGACTAATAGTGCTGGGGTGCACCTGGACCACCCTGGTAGCATTGGGGAAACAATACAGTATTACGATTTTAACCTGGGGGTCTCTAGATGCACTCCATCCCTTTGTACATTTTCCCAGTCAAGTGATACTATTTTATAAGGTCAAAGAATGTTATGTATCTATGCTAAAATTTTACTAAGATAATATGAAGTAGGTAACAATTAATGAAGTTCTACATAACTAAATTAGTTATCCTGCAAATGACTCCTTTGCTACCTTCGTATCAGATGAACACACTGATCTCTAAGTTTATTTTTCTATTCTATTGCAATTGTAGTTTATCCTGTAACATCATCAAAAGTGCTAGCTTTTATAATATCGTGCTATTATAAATGTATTGAACATTATACAAACTTTTTAAAGAGTTGGAAAGTGAAGAAAGTAGGTTTTGAAATAGCTACTCAAAATCCTGATATTCTACACATGAGTAAGTATGTAGAATATAAATTTGGGCTGAATATGGTGCTTCAAAATTAGACAATTTCTGATTGGGCAGCTTCAAAAGCAATGATAAAATCAATCTTTCAAACCAGTGTCTTTCTACACTGCTATACTGTGCTTAATAATGTCTTTTGAGGGTTATAAACAGCAAATTGTAGTTAAAAAAGTGATCCTCTTGATGATAATGCTTTTCAAAATTTAATGCCAATAAATTAAGTCTCAACATTTATAAAGAAAACATAACCTCCTCTTAAACTATACTTTATTTCACTTTTTTTCAATTTTTAATTGAATGGACTTGAGTGATAGCACAGCGGGTAAGACATTTGCCTTGCACATGGCCAACCCGGGTTCGATTTCTCTGTCCCTCTTGGAGAGCCCTGCAAGCTACCGAGTGTATCCCGCCTGCCCAGAAGAGCCAGGCAAGCAACCCGTGGCATATTTGATATGCCAAAAACAGTAACAACAAGTCTCACAATGGAGACATTACTGGTGCCCACTCGAGCAAATCGATGAACAATGAGACAACAGTGCTACAGTTTTTTAATTGAACCACTGTGAGAAACAGTTACAAAATTTTCATGTTTGAATTTCAGTCATACAATGATTGAACACCCTTCCCTTCCCTCCACCAGTGCACATTTTCCACCCCCAATGTCCCCAATATCTTCCCCATTCCCAACCTTCCCCCTGCCTCTGTGGCACCCAATACTTTCTCTACTTTTGGGCATTATGGTTGGCAATAAAGATACTGGGAGATTATCGTGTTTGGTCCTTTATCTGCTTTCAGCACACATCTCCCATTCCAAACAATTCCTCCAACCATCATTGACTTAGTGATCCACTCTCTATTCCAGCTGCCTTCTCCCCCAGCTCATAAGGCAGCTTCCAACTATAGAGCAATATTCCTGCCTCTTGTTTCTATTATTCTTGGGTGTCAGTCTCATATTGTGTTATTTTATATTCCACAATTGAGTGCAGTCATTCTATATGTCCCTCTCTTTCTGACCCATTTCATTTAACACGTTACTCTCCATGACCATCCACTTCTAGGCAAATTTCATGACTTCATCTTTCCTAACAGTTGTATAGTATTCCTTTGTGTAGATGTACCAAAGTTTCAGCCTTGGGAGGAGTCCAGGAATTTATCCATTTCCTCGTAGTTTTCTTGTTTCGTGGCATAAACCTTCTCAGAGCAATCTCTGAGGATCTTTTGAATTTCTGTAGTTTCTGTTGTGATGTCCCTCTTTTTGTTTCTGATTCGCTTTATTAGGGTTTTCTCTCTCCCTTTCTTTGTGGGTCTTTCTAGAGGTTTATCGATCTTGTCTATTTTCTCAAAGCACCAGCTCTTGGTTTCATTGATCTTTTGAATTGTTCTTTGGGCTTCCATCTTGTTAATTTCTGCTCTAAGATTTATTATTTCCTTCCTCCTGTCTAGGTTGGGCTCCTTTTGTTGGTTCATTCTCCAAACCCCTAAGCTGTGAGGCTAGGATGCTGATGTGGACTCACTCTTCCTTCCCCAGGAATACTTGTAGAGCTATAACCTTTCCTCTTAACACAGTTTTTGCCGAGTCTCATAAGTTCTGGTAACTCGTGTCTCCATTTTCATTTGTTTCCAGGAATCTTTTGATTTACTCTTTGATATCCTTTTGAAGTCACTCGTTATTCAGTAGTGAGATGTTTAATTTCCAGGCGTTTGATTTGATTTTCTGTTTGTATGTGTGATTCACTGCTATTTTCAGTGCTTCGTGGTCCAATAAATTTGTTGATACAATCTCTATCTTCTCTATTTTATGGAGGTAGGTATTATGGCCCAACATGTGGTCTTTCTTGGAGAATATCCCATGCACACTTGAGAAGAATGTGTATTCAGCTTTTTGAGGATGAATTGTCCTGTATATATCTATTAAGCCCTTTTCTTCCATTTCTTCCCTCAGATAAAGTATGTCTTGCTAAGCTAAGCTTGAGTCTGGTTGATCTATCGAGAGATGATTAAGCAGTGTTGAAATCTCCCACTAGTATTATGTTGCTATTGATGTCTTTCTTCAAGTCTATGAGTAGTTGTTTTAAGTATTTTGCTAATACCTCATTAGGTGCATATACATTGATGGTTTTAAGTTCTTCTTCATATACAGATCCCTTGATCTTTAAGAAATGAACTTCACTGTCTCTCGTGACCTTCTTCGGTCTGAAATCAATGTGGTCTGATACCAGAATGGCTACCCCAGCATTTTTGAGGGAGTGGTTTGCCTATAGAATTGTTTTTCAGCCTTTGACTTTTAATTAGTGTTTTCTGACTGTTCAGATGTGTTCCTTACAGGCAGCAGAATGTTGGGTTCAATTTTCTGATCCAGCCTGCTACTCTGTGTCTTTGAATTGGTGCATTTAGCCCATTAATGTTGAGAGAGATCATTGTTATGGTGTTTTGTCGAATCTTTCTGCCAAAGTTTGGTGTATCTAAGGGGCTTGTCTTGTCTTAAATTAGTCCATTAGTTGTTCTTGTAACCATGATTTTGAGTCTATGAAGTTTCTGAGTTGTTTGTGAAACTGTGTGTTGTTCCTTCTGATATGAATGAGAGTCTAGCTGGGTAAAGTATTTTTGGTGATGTTTTGTTTCATTGAGTTTTTTCACTATATCCTACCACAGTCTTCAGGCCCTGAGTATTTCATCAGATAAGTTGGACATAAATCTTAAGGACTCTCATTTATAGGCGATTTCTTTCTTTGATCTTGCTGCTTTCAGAATTTTGTCTCTGTCTATTGTTTTTGTCATTCTGATCAGGATGTGTCTTGGAGTATTTTTATTTGGATTTCTTCTAGCTGGTACCTTTCGGGCCTCCTGAATCTGGTTACTTGTGCTCTTCAGCTCTGGGAATGTCTCAGCAATTAGGTCTTTGACAGTTTCTTCGTTATCAGGGTTTTCTTCCTGTCTCTCTGGGACTCCAATGAATCGTATGTTATTCCTCTTGGCTTAATCTCAATTTTCTCTTGACATCTGTTGGTTCATTTTGAAGCTCTTTTCCATTTTCTGCTCTTGTCTGGAGAGTCTCTGCACCTCATCTTGAAGCTCACTGATTCTGTCCTCAGCAGCTGTTACTCTGCTGCTGAGGCCTTCCACTGAGTTTTTCAATTCACCTACCAGGTTTTTTAGATCTGTCATTTCTATTTGTAATTTTGTTTGCATTTTCCACATTTCTGCTCTCAAATCCTTTTGTATTTTATTTACAGTGCTTTCCATTGTTCCTTTTAGCTCCCTATGCATCCTCAGTAGCTCCCTTCTAAATACCTTTTCAAAGAGGTTATCTAGCACTTCATTATTGGTTGGGTCTTCTGGGTTAGTTTCTTCACAAACTAAGCTTGGTAGGCTTCTGCGTTACTTTACCATTGTGACCTGTGTGATTTAGACTTTCATGCTCACTGTTATTCTTGTGGTTTTGGTGTAATATTAATTCAGGTGGTTCTAATGAATTACTGGCCTAATGTATTTTTGGTGACTCGGTTGCCCTACTAAGAGGCTAATTTATGGTTCTTGTGGGACATGGAGGGGGAGAATAATGGTGGCTCTGGACACCACCCCCACCAGTCCTCTACCTGAATAGGGGGAGATTAAGCAAGTCCTTGAAAGTTGGCTGCTAGTGGCACGGCCCACCTGGGTTCCCGTCCCTTAGAGATTTGACTTTATTTCACTTTTAAAGATATTTATCAATTAAAGAATAATTGTAGCAATAAGAAGTTATGTCTTGACATTGATATAAATGTTTAGCAGTACAAATACTATTTACTACACTGTTAAATATGTAAATACTTAACTATCAATATATTAAATGCTTTATTGGGAGTTATATATGATGAAATTATATTATATGTAGTAAAATATAATTTAAAATTGTATATGAACTTTTAATTTATAAAACTGATTTTTAAAAGGAATATACTTCTCACTCATTTATGTTGAAAAGTTATTTTATTTGAAAAACTCATCTTTTACAGAAAGAGTAACTGAGCCTCTTGTGTTTGAAATATACTTAGATACTAAGAATTTTCACTTTTTAGTCTTGGAAGAGTTCTTAGTAAGCAAATGATAAAATATTAAAATAAAAGAGGACAAATATAGTACAGTGGTTAAGGTGCATGCCTAGCATTCTTACTCCGCCAGGATCACTCAGCACCAAGTGATCCTGCAGCATTGCAGGGTGTGGCTTTGGAAGTCCTCAGGCACCTCAGTTAGTGACCCTGCAAGACTCTTGAGCACTGACAGAGTTGCCCCAGTATCCCCAGCATTGCGGAACTAAAGGAAGTAAGTCGCATCCTGAGACCCTTGCATAGAACTGCAGCCTGATTGGCTGAGAATTTCAGATCAGTCCCAAGGCCTCCCTCCAGAACACTACTTGGGAGTTGCTCCCCAAAATAAAAATATTTAAAATAAAATGTTATTTGCAACTTTAACAGCATTTCACTGTTTTAATAAGGTATTTTCCTTCACAATTCCAAATATTCTTGCCTCTATTGTTTTGTTCAATATGCATGCAGTTCCAGTGACTATTTTCAAAATTTTGTTACAGGCTTAGCTGAGAATTATGGAATAATATCCTGTTTTATTTGAATTTAAGGAATTTATGCAACTTGAAGAAGCAAGACCTTTATAGCTAAACTGTGAAATAAGATGCCAAAGTTACTTTTGATTAACATTGAATGCTATAAGCTTAAGATTATAAGGGATCATAGAGATCATCTATCCCACTAGTCTGCAAACATTGTTTTCTTCAGCAGTAAATCTCCTTAATCAAAAAAAGTCAAAATTAGAGCTGCTCAACTGAAGCATGAGGTTCCCAGAATTCAGTTTCAAATGCACTACTGAGTGAAAACTCATTGTATTTATAAAATACATGGGCCCTGCAGAGTTTAAATGATATCTCAAATCTACTCAATTTACTATTTTTAGAGCCAGTTTGAGAATTCAGAAATTCTACTTTAATATAAACATTTTCTGTTCTATTCGATTAGATTGTTTTGAAAGGAGAAAAAAATGACAAGAAAAATGTAATAGTATCCCCAAAAATCTAACACTAACATGTATAGTGCTGAGAGTCAATGCGAATGAGTTAAACTTGTAGATCTAAATGCAAATGGATAGTATGAGAGTTACACAGAAATTTTTGCAAATGGAATGCTCATTGCTTGTCTAAACTGAGAAACTTCTATTCGGTTTATACCACTTTGGAATTTGGAACTGTTTTTGTATATTATTCCACTTAACAAGAGAACCTAAGAGTGTGGGTTTTATGTGACATCTAGTGCCATATGACTTCATTAGCTAGAGAGTTTTTGTTCACTTCAACTGTTTATCGATGCATTCCAAGCATCTAGAACAGTGCCTGGGTATAATCGGGCCTTATTTTATGACTAATTGAAAATTATATCCAATTATAATTTCTATAAATTTTCCCACTATATATATGTGTGTGTATTTATAGCTAAACAGTGAAATAAGATGCCAAAGTTACTTTTGATTAATAATGAATGCTGTAAGCTTAAGATTATAAGGGATCATAGGTATCATCTATCTCACTAGTCTGCAAACATTGTTTTCTTCATATATACATTGTTTTCTTATTCACACATATATACATACATATCTATCTATCTCCTGGAATCTAAATAAATTCAATGACTTCCAGTTCAAATCTTCTGGTTTGTGTATTAGAGGGATAGGAACACGTGCAGTGTAGGGATTTCTGAAGTCCAGTATCAATGTCAGACTCCTCAAACTCTTATTTTATTCATGCAGGTGGTAATAACAGAAGAGACCATTCCTCTGACTCAAAGCTAATATTTTTAAAAAATCTTAGTACTCAATACATATCACATTTTTAACAGTCCACGTGGAAACTTAAATTTAGAACTCAAGCATAGAAATCCAACACTTATTCATCTAAGCTATTTTATTTCTGACTTCTGGGACCAGAAAAAAGGGTATGGGGATCCCTTAAAATAAAATAATTTGATGAAATGACAACTCGGTATATGTGATTTGTGATTATATTTAACATGGATATATTTTATTGCCTGACAGATTCTTTATTTTGGAAGAAAAATGGCACAATATTCTTAATATTTTTTCATTTAGTGCTTGATGTGGGGGAAGTTCAGAGGGTCACATCTAGTTAGAAAAATGGTTGCTTACTAAACCATTGAACTAAGCCTGCTAAACATAGTCATGTTCTTAATATTACAGACACACATTTTTCTATTGATTTCAGAGAATAAAGGAAAAAATGACTTGTTTTGAACCTTAAAATAGGACAAATGAAGACAAAATCCAGTTAAGTCTTTCAGTATATTAACCTCTCTAACTTGAATAATGCAACGCTAGCTGGCACATAATTTAAAATTGCTGAACAATGGATAGCTACTACTAAAAAAGCTGGTAAACCAGATGAAGCAACAAAAGAATAGCTTGCATATTATATGAAATATTCCAGAATTTATAACCGTCCAACCTCCAACCTAATACTGTTCTTGTCCATAAAAAACTTCATGTTGTAAATTTTATCTATGCTACAGTTTATCTGCTAATATGAAAATCGGTTTTTCTCCTTATCTCTCTCTTCTCCTTCAATTTCTATGTATCTTTTCATTTATTGTTCCTTTTTTGGTCCCCAATTTTATGACATAATCTAAGACATTTTCAGAAGGGAAAAGAAGTGTCAGTCACAATTTATATTTTTGCATTGATTTTAGTAAATAAATCAGAAACTGAAATTTAATCAAAGTCTTTCTCTGAGATTCTCAGAAGTGAACTGAAGCACAAGAATAATTTTAATTTTAAGGGCATATTTAAAATGCAAAATGAAAATGCATGAAAATGCCCAGTTGTAAAAGTAAAAACACTTTATATTTTTAACCACTGTTACGTAGGTGCTTAGGGCTTATTATCAAGTGCCATTGGAAAAGCTGAAAAACATACTTCCTCGATTGAAAAACTATCAAGTGGCCACACCTTTATGTTCATTTGTTGTTATTATTATAGTTTAGGAGACATGGTCATAGCAGTGATGACACTTATGCCTCTTATATACAAAGTTTACATAACTAACCACCACCAAAGTGCCCAATACAGTCCACCAGGGTCCCCCTGCTACATCTAGTGGGGCTCCCCTCTCACCTACTAATGGCCCCCTATCTAGTAATCTGTTTTGTAATCTAAAACCAAGGGCCTATCATTAATTAACACTATCTATTCCCTTGTTCTGTCTCCCTATTTACCAAATATGAGTGAGATCATCTGGTATCTATTCTTGTCCCTCTGACTTATTTCATGTAGCTTGTTAGCCACCTGTTCCAACCAAGTTTCAGTGAACTACGAGATTTTATCATTTCTTAGAGTACATTCGTTTCATTGTATGCATATAGCAGACCTTCTTTGCCAGTTTATCTGTCACTCAAAATTTGAGTTGTATTGGGGCTGGAGTGATAGCACAGCGGGTAGGGCATTTGCCTTGCACGCGGCCGACCCAGGTTCAATTCTCTGCATCCCATTTGGTCCCCTGAGCACCACCAGAGGTAGTTCCTGAGTGCAGAGCCAGGAGTGACCCCTGTGCATTGTCAGGTGTGACCCAAAAAGGAAAAAAAAAAGCAAAATTTGAGTTTTATCTATAGCACATCTATTGTAGATAATCCTATAATGAACATAGGTGTGCATATTACCTGTTTGAATTAATGTTTTTATAGTTTTGTGATAGATTGTCTTGAAATGGAATTACTAGCTTACATAGAAGCTCTATTCATACATTTTTAAGTTTTATTAGAGCACTGTGATTTACAAACATATTCATAGTTCAATTATAGACATACATTATTGCAGCGTAAATCCCACCAACAATGTCAACTTCCTTCTACCAATATTCTCAGGTTCCCTCTGATGATAGCCCCCACTTTCCTGGTCTTTTGACAGGAATCTTTCTAACTTCAATTGCCAAAGTTTGGGTCACTTGATTTCAGTGTAGGTGACGCTGTGGTTTGGACATTTGGTTCTATCATTCTTTAACATCACCTTTGTAACTTAATCCCCTGACCTGTCCCTGTTCCTTCTCATCTGTCTCTTCTCCCCACCTGTCATTCTTTCTTTCCTTCTCTTCCCTGTATGGTGGTACCAAGATTGATCTGAGCATCCCCCCCCCGCCTTTAAAGCATTGCTTTGAGAAGTCTTCATACTGTTTTCCATAGAGAATGAACCAGGACATCCTAAGCAACAGTGAATAAGGATTACCTTTTCACTGTATCCTTGCCAACACGGTTTCTAGTATTTTTGATACATATCATTCTCATGGGTATGATGTGATTTCATAAGATGTGAGATGATGCTATTTTTGGGTTTTTACTTTCCTGATAATATGTGAAAATGAACGTTTTTTTGTACTTCTAGTAACTGTCCATATTAATTCTTTGGGGAAAGTGTCTGTTCACTTCCTCACCCCAATGAGGTTATTAGTTTTTTGTTGTTGAGCTTTGTACTTTATATTGTCTTGGATATTATCTAATGTATGCTGTGCAAAGATTTTTCTCCCACTCAATGTGTCTCTTTATTTTAGCTCAAGGTTTTTACACAATTTAAAATCTTTTTAACTTGGTATAGTTCCAATTGTTAATTGTTATTATCTTTGTCAAAGGATCCAAATCATTGAAGTTAACTTTGAGATCCATATCCTGAAGAGTTCTTCTTGTCTCCATCTAGGTATTTTATGAATCCTGGCCTAGTATCAAGGTTTTTAATTAACTTTTAAAAATCTACATTGAATTAACATTTGTGAGTAGGATAACATAAGGATCCAGATTCTTTTTTTCTTTGCATGTGATTATCCAGTATGTTGCAGAGGCTTTCCTAGCTCCACTTCCTGCACCCAGTGCCTTCACTATTAATTTCCTCTCCATAAATCTGTGTTTTTCAATTAAATCTTGGCTTACAATTCTGTTCCATTGGTATGAGATGGAATCTTTATTCCAGCACCACATAGTTTTGATTAGTATAGTTTTATAGTACCATCTAAAGTCAGGAAATGCAATATCCATCATATTTTTTCTTAAACTATTTTGGTTATTTGGTGATTTTTATTCCATATAAATTTTAATTTCCATATAAATTTATTTCCATTTAAATTTTAGGAATATTTTTCTAAGCCCCTTAGGAAATTATAATGAATCTGTATATTGCTTTAGATAGGATGGTTATTTTGATTATGTTTATCCTTCTAAACAATGAATATGGAATGTTTTCTACTTCCTAATATTCTATTGTTTCTTTCAATAGTGAATTGTAGTTTCCAATATCTAAATCTCTCATCTCCTTCGTTGCTCATTCCTAAGTATCAGATATCTTGTGGTACTATTTTAAATGGGATAGGGTAGTTTCTTTAATTTATTTTTCTTATTTTGTTTTAGCCCACACCCAATGATGCTCAGGGCTTACACCTGGCTCTGTACTTGAGTATCACTCCTGGTGGTGCTTGGGAGACCTTTTTGCGTGCAAGAGTCAAACCTACGTCAGGCTTGCCCGCAATACTATTTCTCTTGTCCTCTCCTTTTATTTCCTTCCCTTTTATTTTGTTATTTGAACACAGAAATCTAACCACGTCTTGTATTGATTTGTGTCCTGCTATTTTGCTGTACTAGTTTGCTGTTTTGATGAGTTTCTTGAATCTTCTATTTATATGGTTTATAATGTCATCTGCAAATAGTGATTGCTTCACGTCTTTTCCAAAGTGGTGTTCTTTTATCACTTTTCCTTGCATTACAGCTATGGCGAGGACTTCCAAAACAGTATTTAATAATAATGTAGAAAAGGAATGGCCTTGGCTTGTGCCTTACCTCAGAGGAAGACTTTTAGGTTTTCACTGTGAGCATAGTGTTGGCTGTGGGAATGTTCTATGTGGCTCTTACTATTTTGAGGTGCACTCCTATCATCCCGATTCTGTTGAACATTTTTTTAAGTGATAGATGAAAATTCAATCTTTTCAAAGGCATTTTATGCATCTGCTGATATGCTCAAATGATTTCTTTTTGGTTTGGGGCCTTCCATTTTAGGGTTCAGGGCTTACTCCTGGCACTCTGTAGTGGGATCACTCCTGACAGTGCTTAGCAGACCATATACAGTACCAGGAGTTTGAACTGTGGTCACTATATGCAAGACAAGTGACTCATCCTCTGTACTATCCCTCTAGTACATACGCTTATTTGAGTTTTTATCTTTCCTTTCATTTATATGACATATTACATTAAGAGATTTGCATATATTGAACTATGCTTGTAGCCCTGAAATGACTTTCACTTGAACATGGTTTATCATCATTTTGATATGTTATTGGAATCAGTTTGTTGTTGATGGCCTAGGCCTAGGCTTTTGTTATTGGCTAACTTTTAATTATGTTTCGATTTGCCTACGTGTGCTTTGTCTGTTCAGATCTACTATTTCTTCCTGATTCAATTTTGTGAGGTTGTGTGCTTTCAAGAATTCATTCATTTGGGGGCTGTAGCAATGATACAGTGGGGAGGACACCACTTGCCTTGTATGTGGCCAACCCAGATTTAATCCTCTGCGCCATATTTGGTTCCCTGATCACTCTCAGGAATGATTACTGAGCAGAAAACTAGGAGTAAGCCCCGAGCACTGTTAGGTGTTCCATCCCCACGAAATCCTTCCATTACTTTTAGGTTCTCCAACTTAGTGTCATAGGGTAGTACCTAGTAACATCTTATCATGTTTTGTATTTCTGAAGTGTCCTGTAATATCTAGGACTGAAGCAACAGCACACAGGTAAAATATTTGCCTTGTGTGGGTGTGTAGGAAGGGAATACTAGATAATTCCATTTGAGCTACTGATGTGTGAGTTGATAAATTATATAGCAATTCGGTGCATAGACAGTGCTCGGTTCTGTTGAGAGTTTTGGGACTCTTGGATTGTTTTAAGGAAGAAAATTGGGTAACTGAAGAAAATTAATTCATACTCTTTTCCTTATACATCATAATAGTGTTTTGCTCAGTTTTAGTAATTGTGAAGGGGAGGATATTAGAGACTTTTTAATTATTATTGAGAAGATTTTGAAAAATAGAAAGGCTGAGTATATGTGCCTAGATAGCACAGCGGCCTGGCCATTGGCCTTGCATGTGGCCAACGAGGCTGACTGGGATTGATTCCTCCCTCCCTCTCAGAGAGCCCGGCAAGCTACCGAGAGTATCTCACCCGCACGGCAGAGTCTGGCAAGCTACGCGTGGCATATTCGATATGCCAAAAACAGTAACAACAAGTCTCTCAATGGAGACGTTACTGGTGCCTGCTCGAGCAAATCAATGAACAGCTGGACCACAGTGCGACAGTGCTACAGTGCTACCTGTAATAACTCTCCTTTTAACTCTGATATAATTTATTTGAATTTTTTCCTTTGTGAGTTTGACTAAGGGCTTGGAAATCTTGCTTATTTTTGAAGAACCAGTTCCTGGGGTGATGGAGAGATAGCACCTTGCCCACAGCTGACCTGGGTTTGATCCCCAGCACCACGTATGGTCCTCTAAACCCTGCCATGAGTGGTCCCTGAGCAAACCCTGAGCACAGCTGGGTGTGGCCCAAAAACTAAAACCAAAGAAGAAAAGAAACTGCTCCTTGCTTCCTTTTGCTCTATGTGTCGTTTGATTTCTCTATTATTTTCCTGCTTCTTTTTATTATTATTATTATTTTCTTCATTTATTTAATTTGAGATTTATTCATTGTTGATTTTCTCCCGTCTCAATGTGTGAATTTAGGTTATTTACTTTAACTTTTTCAGCATTGAACCGGGGTGGCTAGAAGGCAGATCAAGGTGTATAGGAATTCAGACAGGCTCCCGGTAAACATTTTATCCTCACTCTCTGTGCACTTTTGGTAGATTACTTAACACCACAATCTTCTTGTTCTGAATTCCTGAATCCACCTGAATCTAAAAAGTATTTTCATTTATAACACTAACATCCTATCCTTTGAAAATGCCTTTAATATGGCAAAGACACTTTTCTGAAAGGCAACGAAAATCTAAGGGTTCGTTTTGTCATTGTAAACTCGGGGCTGTTCAATGGCTCCAAATTGTAACTTGAATAACCTTGAAAATATAGTTATCAATTTGGCATCTTGCATTTTCTTATCTTTCAGTCCAGTGAAATAAATATCTTCGTTAGGGGGGTGTTTTAGGACATCAGTGCTTCAAAAATAGCCCTATCCTGGAACTGCTTCAATAGGGTTTTCTTTTAGGACCCTGATATTTTCTAATCTATAGCTTAGCCCTCAGAGCAACGTGGCCTCTTGCTGTTTCCTTCTCATTATCCCCGCAGTTTCAATTATATATGCAACTCTTGGCTTTATTTTAAAACAGTTGTGAATTGCTGATGAGCCCTGAAGTCACCAGGGGTGGCTGATGTCAACAGTGAGTCTATGCAGGGCTATTTTTATCCATAAAGCAGTTTACTTCCTGTTTGATGAAAGGTGCTAAAGTGAAACCTGCCTCCTATTATGCCCTAGGGGTGTAATCAAGAGGGGTGTGATCACAGCATACCAATTAAGAGGGCTGCGGCCGACTGCTTGGGTTATCAGGAGTAGGGTGTTCTCCACACAGTTTTGAACTCTTCACAGAAAAAAAGCATCAGGGCACAGTACATCTAATTTTTTGATAGTGTAGTTGTGTACATAAGTCCTTGTATCATGATTTTGTGTCATATCCTTCCTTCCTTCCTACCTTCCTACCTTCCTTCCTTCCTTCCTTCCTTCCTTCCTTCCTTCCTTCCTTCCTTCCTTCCTTCTTCCTTCCTTCCTTCTTCCTCCCTTCCTTCTTCCTCCCTTCCTTCTTCCTTCCTTCTTCCTTTCTTCCTTTCTTTCTTTCTTTCTTTCTTTCTTTCTTTCTTTCTTTCTTTCTTTCTTTCTTTCTTTCTTTCTTTCTTTCTTTCTTTCTTTCTTTCTTTCTTTCTTTCTTCCTTTCTCTTCACAGGCCATAAATGTATTTACAAACATATATAATATATTGAGTTCAAATGTTTGCCCTATCTTTCAGAAAGAGAGTACCTCTTAAAATTCACCTTTTCATAACCGTTTATGGGTAAACAGAACTATCTTATTTCTTAAAGGAACTTGTGTCTTTTTTGTAAAATAAGGTACAGCAAGTCCAGATACAAAGGTGCATAATTACTCTTCCTTCTTCTCTGAGCCCACCTCATGGTGGCCCGTACATGAACACAGTTACTGTGAACCTCCAGATGACCAGACCCAATAATTCACCTTTTGAAGTGCTATAAAAGATGCCAACAGGGAGGGGTGAACGAAATGGGAAGCAGTTCTTTTGGTAGAACCATTTTCTCTCTGTGATATCTTTAAGTGTAATTTTTATGCCGGTGGGCCCTGGGGTGACTTATATGAAGTGGAGAGGAGAGAAATGGCCACTCTGTCCCAATCCACCTCTGCCACCCCAAGTCTGGCTAGGGAAGTCTATGGTGAACTCCTGCATGACACGGACATTAAGTCCCACCAGCCCCACTAGGTAGTTGTCATGCCACACCTGACATCGAACTTGTTCTGCCAGGCATGGAAGTTGATCCTCACCACCCAATTTCTTGGAGAGCTGTGGACTCAGACTGGAGTGAGGAATTGCTCTTTGCCGGTAGAGAGAGCCAGTCCTCGGCCTGACCCAGGCCTTCTGGGTCTTTGCCTTCTCACAGAAGAGAATGATATGAGGAGACAAGCAGTGAGACAAAAACAGATTTTATTTGCAGGTTTTTGAAGAAAAGAAAGGAAGGAGAGAAAGAGAGATAGTATAACACGTTCGAGAGAGAACACTGGCTTCTCCAAGGGCAGAGAGCCCAGTACACATCCCAGTATTAGATAGGAACGCATGAAAGTCCACATCTCAAGAGGGGAGTTGCAGGTGACACATGTGCTTGGGCACCACCTGCGCTTGGTCACAACACATGGGCGCAAACATCACATGGGCTCAGGCAGCTTATGCGCATGTTTCTTTTGATCAAATTGGCTTTCATAGGGTTTTCTTCCATGCTGCCCCCCACGTGGGAATATTTCTACCTAGGTAAGAGCTAGGGTGCCTGCCACAGGGGTAGAGTTGGGCTTAGTTGATGGTCTTACTGGAAATTCCTTTCTTGCTGCAGCTTCTTTCAGAGGCGGTAGGTGGGGGTGTCCCACCTGCTCTGTGTCTATGCTGGCACAGGTAAAGGTCTTATCAGGCCTTAGTTCTTATGTCCACAAGGTGGGTTCTGTCAGCTTTAGGGCTAGTTGGTTATTGCTTCCCAGTAATTTCATTGCCATGAGAGTCCTTCCTTATATACCTGCCTACCTCATTTTTTATAACTCAATACCACCATCATTATTCATGTAACCCTAAACATGAAAAACATTAACAAGTTCCTACTGTACTAGATGATTACTTCCTTTACACCAGTATTTCTCAGCTGAATGCCATATGCTGCATTGTTGGCCTCCAGAATGTTCTATGGTTATGCAGGTTAAATATCGCATATATTGTAGGTCACAAAATGAGAAGAGGGGGCCATTCGGTGGGACAGTGGGGCCATAAGAAGCAACAAAATTAAAAGGGGTCACAGTCAGAAAAAGTTTGAGAAAATCTGCTTTCAATTGTACTTCATCTCATGCACAACTGTAAGAGTTATAAGAAAAAGACTATCAGTATACGTACATACATAACTGTTTCATCACTTGGAAAGCTCCATGCTCATAGGCAAATACCTAAGCATCTTCTCTGAAGCCCCGCTACAACCCCCAGAAATCTTTTCAGCTCTGCTTTGAAATTTCTATTTTTAGTCTTCTTGCTATAGCCTAAAACCACAGTCTTCAGTTTATTGCCTTGCACATACCTGAATTACTCCTCTCTGAGTGTTGGAGATCATATCCAGTTGGAATAAGTGTATTTAAATAGCTGTGGCCATTAAATATTTTCAAGAATGAATGGTCAGAAGCCAAAATTATGACTGTGACCAATCTTGAAGCCCAAACTCCCATAGTATATTATCACAATCTACATCCTCTATCATAAAAGGAAGATTAGGGTTTTGTTTTATTTGGGGGCCACACCTGAGGGTACTCTGCGTTCAGCACTCAGGATTACTCCTGGCAGAATCAGGGACCATATTAAGTGCTGGGGATTAAATCTAGGTCTGCAGTGTGCAAGACAAATGTCTTCCTCACTGTACTATTGCTCTGGCCCCAAGATTGGGTCTACTTTTTTAGAAGAACTACCATATTTTTATAGCACTAGAGAATTTAAGTATTCATTTTAATAGAAAGATAAAGTATTTGCTCCTGTTTAGTGCTTAATATTTGCCATGACAATACACAACTAAACCTATTGCTTTGTCACTTTTTTCCCGTTTATTGTTGTGAGAGAAACTCCCAATAGTGCCAGGGTAAGGCAATGCCGTAATGGGGTATGAGCCCAAGACCTCATATATGTAATGCCTGTGCTCTACTGCTTGACCCATGACCTCAGCCCCAGCTTAGAAAATTATTATGAACTCATTTTCATGTTTGTATACTTCTGAAATTCCTTTATTGCTGCTCTAGCTCAATGGGATGGTACTTTGGAGATGAGGCTTTTGGGATATAATAATATTTAGTTGAGGTTTGGAAAGTGCTTGTTTTCTTCCTCTTTGCTATGGCAGGACACAACATGATGGTGACTGTCTAAAAGTCAGGGAGAGAGCTCTACCCAGACTCTGCCTCACTCACAGTCTGATGCTAGACTTCCAGCCTCCAAAGCTATAGTGAATTAGTTTCCCTGCATGAGACAACCACTCCTATAGTATTTTGTTATGATAATGCAGATGACTAAACTATTTGAATTGGTATCTCACTTAGGTAAGACACACACATGTGCATGCACACAGGCACATACATCCCTACACTCACACACATACAAACATATACAGAGTCAATACCGATGCTTCCAGCATGACATGTTATCATAGATTAAGTATAGGTTCAGGGCCAGAATGTGGCTCCAGGAGTCATGCTTGTGCATTCAATTCCCAACAATGCATGTTCCCTGAGCAACACCAGGTGTGGCCCTGACAACAATGAAAGCGACAACAATAAAAGTAGCATATATCTCTGAATAGAGACATTGGTAAACTTTCACTACAATAATCCTGTGAAAGGACGCCTTTCCCAATTTTGTGACCCCATGAGCATTAGTAGTTGTAGGTACGCAAGACTGACTAACTGAAGATGGGATAGATTTGGTGGCTCTGCTTTAAGTTGCAGATATGCTGCACTTGGCTTCAAGCTACAGGTTGATTTGGGATTTTGAATTGACTCAATCAATGTGTCACAAATGGAGACTCAAGATAAGAGGCACTGGATACCCTTTTATCTTCATGGGGATCACTAGATTGCAAAGTAATAAGGCCAAACATGACACCCCATTTCAAGGCTCTGCTTGGATTCTCTTTGTTAATATTCCATTGATAAAAGGAGATCATTTGTCCCACCATAGACCAGACACACAATTTTATTATCTAGGAAGGCACAGGTAAATCAATTTACTGCAATTAGAAAAATAGATTATTTACTGACACTACCTACTGAATTTCAATTCAGTAGATATGCTATTTTTCCTTACAAATATGAAAAAGTCTAAAATATATTTCACTTTTCCAAATTAAACACGATTATGACTCAAGACCAAATTTAGAGGTGTCCACAGCTCACTGCTTTGCTTAATAAACCTACTGTTTACCACAATAAATTTAATCACTTCTGAAGGCTTTTAAGGCCCTTGCTGATGATAAAGATTACTGAGGAGTAAGATGATTACTCTCTCATCCTAAGGGATCCATACCATAAAAAATAATTTGGACACGTCACACACATCATATCAATAGTTTACTCCGATGTAGGATATAGGTGCTATTCCTCTCTTAATTTTGTAGGAACAGAAATGGAGAAGTTTAAATGGTTAGCAAGCATATCCAAGAATACTGATGAAAACAATAATAGAAATCTTGTTCTAAGTAAGGCCTTTTTATATTGTAAGGAAGAAAAATAAAAATAACTTATTCTAAGGATGCAAAATATTGACCTCAAGTGAGAACAATCAGCTCTTCCAAGAACTAGGGTTTACTTAAGACAAGACAGCTTGAGAAAGGAACAATCTGAGGGTATGTTCATAATGAAACATATAGGCACCTCCCCATGTCAG
The DNA here is from genome assembly GCF_027595985.1 of Sorex araneus. Lineage (NCBI taxonomy): Eukaryota > Metazoa > Chordata > Mammalia > Eulipotyphla > Soricidae > Sorex > Sorex araneus. The sequence goes on along the minus strand of NC_073313.1, from coordinate 33,686,321 downwards.
GGGCTACAACCTCTGAAGGACCTCCTCCCACCGTCAGAAGAAAACATCTTCACTTTCCTATGGGACAGTCAAGGAATGTTGAGTTCTATAGTTGGCTGACCTGCTCACATGTAGGCACACTCTAGATTGTTCTGTCGTCATGTAAATAGGGTTCTCAGTACTAATGTTCACAATAGAGGTATAAGTAAAGTCATCCCTAGTATAGTAAAACTAGCTGAATGATCAGAAACTACACTGTCACTTTAGATAATGGCATTAATACAATCTATTTTCATGACTGTTGGGTGCTTGAAGAAGCTATAGAGCCAATTTCCATTCATCTTTATTAGTGTTGCCCGCCCCCGACCCCAGTTCATTTCTTTCTTTCTTTATTTTTTTTTGGTGCCAGGAATTAAACACAGGGCCTCATTCATGCCAAACACGCATTTTACTGCTTAGTTATGTCTTTAATCCTAGTCTTCCATTCTTAAGAATTAACAGTTTTAGCCCCTACCTCGAATGTGTCACTTCCTAACTCTTCTCCCCTGCCTTCAAACTGGCTTCCAGTCCTTGAAGTTATTGCTTAAACAATCATTATGAACAGGGTATCAGAAGGTGCTGGCTTTACAGATCCACGCTGGAAACTGATACTAAGTGATACCAAGAGATTAAGAAGAAGAGACATTTTCAAAATTATATTTGATACAGTGTTTGTCTGCTTTTCAAAAGTTCTCATTGGGGGCTAGGGAATATGGCCCTAAGGGGTAGATCATATGCCTGAACTGTGCAAGGGCCTGAGTTTGACCCCCTGAACCATGAGGTCCTGCCCACTAAGCACAACCAGTATCGCCCTGGTGAGTCTACATCACTGTGCACGAGCACTCAATATCTGGGCCCAAGAAGCTGGGCCAAGTGTCCCAGAGGGTGGCCCTGGGTCGCCCCCAACTCGCTCAACCCACTCCTCGCACCACTGGGGTTGGTCTCTATTAAATAAAAGTTAACTTTGTACCACTTGGCTCTTACAAAAGACCTAGACTAGTACCCATTTTCATGGGCAAAAGAACCCCAAACTTTTTTTTTCATTTTTACAGGGGGGAAGGAGAGGGGTTTGAGTCACATTCTACCATGCTCAGAGTTTATTCCTAGACCTGTGATTAGGGACAATCAGGGGACCATTCACAGTGCTGGGGATTAAAGGCTGTTGGACTAATGCAAAGCCTTGCACTACCTTTCTGGCCAGCATTTTCACTTTTATAATTGCAGTAAGAAAAGCAAAGTCTTTGCTCAGTGTTGGTTTTTTCCCCTTCAACTGGCAACGCACACCGGAGCGTTGAGAATGACACTGCCAAGCTCCTTTCCAGGACACTGTCCCATACAGGCTGTGCTACTCTCATCATCTCTGATTTATGGTGGGCCAGTGCGATTTTACGATTTATGCACTATTAGCTTTGATTTGGCATGGGAATGCTCAAAATTTTTCCATGGAACTCGGTGGAATTGCCTTCTTTACTTCTTGCTATTTCTGTTTACAAAGGTTCTGTGAAAACTTCCATCTTTCACGTGGGGAAAAAATACTTGAATCACGTGATCAAAGAAAGGGGAAATAAAGAATTGGCTTATTGGAATTAGAGAGATACTACAGTGGGTAGAGCGCTTGCCTTGCGCATTTGGGACTCAGGTTCAATCTTGGGCATCACTTATGGTCTTCCCCCCCCATAGCTCCTCCCATCCAGTGAATTGTTAAGACATTATTCCTAACAAGCTCAAACAGATTACATCACCTCCATGCCATTATAAACATGTCTTTTCCTACATCACACCTTGGATAGTTTGAGTCAGAACTTCTGGATGTTTGACTCCTATTGGTATGTTTTTAAAAGCTTCTCTGGTGGTATTCAATTGTATGGATTGGAGCAATGGCACAGCGGGTAGGGCATTTGCCTTGCATGCCACCAACTCGGGTTCGATTCCTCTGCCCCTCTCGGAGAGCCTGGCAATCTACTGAAAGTATCTCTCCCACATGGCAGATTCTGGCAAGCTACCCATGTCATATTCGATATGCCAAAAACAGTAACAAGTCTCACAATGGAGACGTTACTGGGGCCCGCTCGAACAAATTGATGAGCAACAGGATGACAGTGATACAGTGATTCATGTGTATCTGTCATTTTATCACTGTATCACTGTCATCCCGTTGTTCATCGATTTACTCAAGTGGGCACTAATAACGTCTTCATTCATCCCAGCCCTCAGATTTTAGCAGTCTCTTCTTACTCGTTTTTCCCCAACAATTGGAGGCTCTTTTCAGGGTCAGGGGAATGAGACCTGCTATTGTTACTGTATTTGGCATATCAAATACGACACGGGGAGCTTGCCAAGCTTTTCTGATTCATGTGTATCTAGGGCTGATTAATAACCTGCAAGGAAAATATGCAATGTTGCCAGGAGCAGAGGGAAAGGTCTGAATAGTATAAGAGCTGGTGAGTTCCAGAGACTGATGGAAGTCTGAGAGTGAATGAGTTGAAGAGGTCCAGGGTAGCCAGAGACCAAGTTTGTAAGTTAAGTTTAGAACTGTGCCCTTCTGTGACTCTGCCAGTGGGAAATCTCTGCTGTTCACAGACTCTCTTCAAGTCTCATGTCCAAATTTTCTACATTTCTCTTTCAGACCCACCCTCTTCTTTTTTTCCTTTTGGTTATTGAGCCATATCTGACTGTGTCCTGGGCTTACCCCAGGCTCTGCACTCAGAAATCACTCCTGGAAGGGCTCAGGGGACCACAGAGGGTTCCCAAGTAGGGACTTCATATCAGGCTTGTGCAAGGCAAGCACTCTAGGAACGCACTTGACTAAGGTCCTTGCTTTGCTTTCACCCTCTCCATCCAGCCCTGGAAATCTTATCTAGACTCAGGAAAGGGGGAAATGACTTTGAAGTTTTGTTTTATGTTATAAATGTACTTTTGAACTGAGGTAGCATTGGTTTACAAAACTGTATCAGTCTTAGTAGTATAGCTTTGCAGTTCCAAAAATACATATGCTAAACAACATGTACCACCAAAGGACTAGCTATCATCCACCATACATCATCACTCTACTCCCTTAGCTGGCCAGACTCCACCTTTCCTTCTCTCCGGTAACCATGATACTTTTGTCTACATCTAGGGACTGGCTTTTGTTTACACATCCTATATTCAATATCTGGACTTAAAATTTTGAGTAAAAATTAGTTAATATATATCAATAAATTTATAATCATAAACCACATTCCCTATTGTCTGATTAGGGGAAGTGGAAGAGGATTTCATTATGATAAAAGGTATCTTTGATTAAAAAAACATTTGCTAGTTTTTCAAAGTATTGTTGCATCATATAGAAATTAAGTGCTTGGAGCTGGAGTGATAGCACAGTGGGTAGGGAGTTTGCCTTGCACACGGCCAACCCGGGTTGTTCGATTCCCAGCATCCCATATGGCCCCCTGAGCATCAACAGAAGTAATTCCTGAGTATAGAGCCAGGAATAGCCCCTGTGAATCACCGGGTGTGACTCAAAAAGAAAAAAAAAAAAAGTAAAAACTATATATTCTACTGAAACTGATTGGTCTTTTAGCTTGACTGCATTGCTAAGCTTTTTTTTTAAATGTTATTGAATCACTGTGAGATAGTTACAAGCTTTCATGTTTGGGTTACAATCACACAATGATCAAAGACCCATCCCTCCACCAGTGCACATTCCTCACCACCAATATCCCCGGGAATAGTTCAAAGGTAGATTTCTTGCCTCACAAGCATGACCATGAGTTTGATACCCCGCACCATCCCACATGCTGATGGAACTGCAGCTTGAAATTCCCAGTACCACAATTAAAGTGTGTATGCCCACCTACCACAAATAACTGAATGCAAGTAACTAAGCTAAATGCATTTGACTCCTGGTGAGCATCACACCTAAAATACGAGCATATGAGAGCCTAAGTAATTGTTTGACCCCAGATGAACACTACAAATCCCTGTGTAAGTACATAAACCATGTGTGTGTGAAACCCTGGTTAACTGCAATAACAACAAAAGGGAGAGGAATGGAAGGTTCTTTGAAAGAGAAAATGCTGGCGTTTTTCTACAAGTGATTCACTCCTCTATAAAAGTATCTGAAACATCAGGATGGGAGGGGGCCTAAGGCAGAACACTGAGCAATTATTTCAGTTTCATCTTAGAAACAATGATTGTCGCCAAAAAAATTCTTACAAGTGATTAGAAGTTATTATTTTATTTCATGGAACATCATTTATTTCCCAATTCACCAAATACTCCCCCCAGTATATCAGTATATTTTGGGATAATGTGAAGAGCATTAAAATTTTCAAAGAATTTGAAACTTGGATGATAAAACGGATGTCAGTATGTAGAAATATTTTTTCTCATTTTAGATATTATTGAACAAGCATGGTTCTATATTACACCACAAACCATGTGAAAACACTTCTGTTATTCCAAATACGTATTTTAAAGTAAACAGAAAATATGTAAGATATTTGGCACTTTATTTTCTTGGATTTTTGGTCAGCACTGAGATTTTTTTCAGGAACGGGTGTTACAGGAGCAGGACTTTTTGTATGAAATATCAAAAGATTCTTTGAAAGTGATATATAATTTTGTTGATTTGGTAGGCACTTAATTTTCATCTAGGTCAAGTACCAAAACGATGAATATAATATTGCATAACTATATAAATAGTGCCAATGCCAACATGCATGTTTTCATTAAGTAACATTTCCTTTTGGATTCTTAATCTGAGCTTTTTATTTAAATTTGGCACTTAGCAACAAGTTTAATTTTTAAATAATTTTAGGGTACAATAAAACAGTAGTTTGAAATTTATATTTGTACTTCAGTTTTATAAACTTAAGGCATTTTAACTACGTTACTCTTGGATGCATGGTTCGGTTGAATTACTAATATTAATTTCTGTCAGAGGCACACCTGTCTGTGCTCTGGGCTTACTCCTGGGTCTTCACTCAGGGATCACTCTTGGGGGTGCTTGGAGAATTATATGGGGTGCTGGGGATCAAACCTACATCAACCACATGCAAGGTAAATGCCTTCTGTATTATTGTACAGAGCCACTAATATTAATTTTTAAGAAATAAAATTCAGAATCCAGAGAGATACTTCAATGGATAAAGCTCACAGTCAACTCGTACTTTATTTCTGGCACCTCATATTGTCCCCTGTACACAGTCAGGAGAGATCTCTGAGCACTGAGCCAGGAGTAACCCTGAGCAATGCCAAGTGATGTCCCCAAACAAAAACAAAAAAAGAATATAAAATTCAGAACGTGATAGACGAATGTGTTCATATAGTTTAAACTAAAGTACACAAATATGTACCTTACCAGTTTATTTACCATGTATGCAAAGACTAATTGTTATTATTTTGATTTCTAATATGTAGATATGGAGTATTTTTTGGTGTGGATTAAGTGGGAAGCAATGGGAAGTTAGAGAAGAAAGCTAATTACTGGATGTAAAAATATCAGTCTGCAATGCTGATCATTCTTTTCAATGTTCAATCACATTTACATGAATTTGGGGCAAAATGTGAAAATTAGTTAAAATAATTGAAGTACAATATTTTTCTGATTTGAAAGGTGAAATGATTAGTTGCTCTAGTAATGTTTTGATTTCTTACTTATCAGCTAATTTTGACTGGCGATTTCTCAGTGCTGATTAGATGAGAAAGGTTAATGTATATTCCAGCAATATGTGAGATCAGTTGACCTGTCAGTGTTAAATAAAAACAGTGGACAGCAATTAGCAATCATTAGCTTATACAGTATAATCTAAAATGTGTGATGTATTTTTGATAAAGTTTCAAGGAAGACAAGTAAGACATATTAATTAGTAGAAATTGGGTGGGGTGAATTACTAGGAGATAAAACAGAAACCAAATTTTTCTTACTTCCCAAGGAAAAACACTATTGCTGGTGTGATATATTTGGTCTGAAAATTTTCCCTGTGAATTAGCTCTTCCTCTATTTATTTTTGTATTTTCAACTTGATCATTCTTATTTTTATTGATTATTATGCACACACCCTTATGTTATAGACTCATTTTAATATTATGTCACATAGGATCCCATATTATAAATGTACTACCATCTTAGTTTAAACATTTAAGCTTATATTTATTTCTTTACCGATCTGGATAGTGCAGCTTATCATTTTGGTGTTTTTTTAAATACCCATTTTCTTTGGGTACTTCCTATGACTTGAAGTTATTAGATTAAATAAGATTAGCATTGTAGAGGGAAGGCTGGGTGACACTTGGGCTACTCCTGGCTCTGTATTCAGATCAAAAGTCACTCCTCTCAGTGTTTGTGGAACTTATGTGCAATGGTAGAAATCAAATGTGAGTTGTCCACAAGCAAAGCAATCAGCTTACCCCCTGTTCTGTTGCCCCAGCCTGATATTTGCAATTTTTAAAAAGGATCTTAATATATATCATAAAATTCTTTGCGATTATTTAAAACCAATGTATACTCCCCTCCATCAAAACTTGAGTATATGATATTGCTCACTGGTGAACAATATGCAAATATGAGGACAATTAACTAGGCACATAAATGTGGATAAGTGTCTCCCTGTCTTATTACTCCTTTGTGCGTCCAAAATTTTACTTCAGTGTTATTAGAATTAAAAGAAGATGTTTTTGTCATGTTTTAAAATAGTGCTGATGTTATGAGTTAACATACATAACCCATAAAAATAAGAAAAAATTTGCATATTGTAGGAACACTACCATTGATATTATATATAGTTTATATGTGTTAGAAATAAGTATGTATATAAATATGTAATGTGTTTTTTCCACTCTTGACACTGTTGGCAGTGCTTGGGGAAACTGAGCCAGGGATCAAACCCAGGATTTCTCATGCCAAGTTTGCCCTCTAACATTTGTGCTTCACCCTGGCCCATGTAATACTTTTATTTACAATGTCAGGGCTTAAACTTAAGGCCTCACACATGCAAAGTGAGTGCTCTACCACCGAACTACATTCCAAGATCCCCCTAAACAAATATGCAATACATATTGCATATATACATGTGTATTATAAAGCACAGGATACAGATTTTTGGATGTAGATCTTCATTCCTTATTTAAAATCTTATTTAAAAATATTCTATTCTCCTACCTACACTGCAATTAATTCTTAATTGATTACAAAGTAAGATGCATGCAAGCATTCTCTGATATTCAAAAGGTCACATCATGCAACTTGACATCTTTGTTTTTGACTTTGGGGCTATACATGTCAGTGCTCAGAGTCAAAGGTTACATCCAGCTCAGTGCTCCAGGGTCGCTCCTACGGTTGCTCAGTGGGAACAAGTGGTTCCAGGAATAGAACCCAATGTTCCCATAAGCAAAATGTGCACTCTTGTCCTTTCTGTTATCTCCCTGGCCACACGCCACTTGACTTTTACTAATGACCTACTTTAGTATCTATTTCACTAAGAGACAGAAATCCTAAGAGGATTTTGGCTTTGACAATGAAGACAAAAAGAAAAAATGGCATTCAGCAGTAGTCTTGCAGGCGCTTTTGCAAAGACACTGTGTCCTCAAAGCAGTGTCCTCAAAGACGCTATTTACTCCAAGATAGTATAGGGTTTAAAAGTTTAAAACTGAGAGAGGCACCCCTGAGTTCCTTCTCTGAAAATACTTCCTACAGGCTGATATTTATTCTATTATTCCTGCTTTAATATTTGTCAGTGTTGTATTGAATTCTGTTATTTGTTATATCTTGGTAGATGTCTGGTAATGCTACTTTTTTCAATATAAATTAGTACATGATAAAATTGGAACACTCTAAGGTGAGCATGTTGTAGGACACATACATGTTGATTTTCGATGATGTGCTCCTAAAATCAATGAAATTTTACAAAGCAATGCCACTTCAACAAAAAAATTAAAATTCATTGACAATAATTTTTATGCAATTTGAGCTTAAAAAATATTTTACGGGGGCTAGAAATGTTGCTGATCAGTAGGGCACTTACTTGTATATATGAGGTCCTGGGTTTGATCCCCAACACCAAAAAAAGTTTCACAGGAACACTCTACTTTCAAACAATGACAAAGGCATAAGAAATTTATTGAGAATAATGCAATCTTATATTCTAAATTCTGAGAGACAAAGAGAAAAATAGAGACAGAGATAGACAGTAAGATTATGTACTGCCAAAATGAAATTTGACTTTCTCAAGGTAAACAACTATGAATTGTGCACAATCATTTCTATAGTCATTGAAAGTTACCTGTAAAATATTGAATATTTTATTCTGATCTTTCTGTTTTTCATTTCTACATTTTGTGATACATTAAAAAACAGTTATCACTTGTTTACTTTCACAGTACCCCAACTGGGTAGGGAGGGGTGGGTATCAGCATATTTCTGTTTCTTTCATGTTACTTTCACTTAACACAGTGTTCTAGTTTGCCATTAATAATGTTGACTTTCATTTAAAATTTTAAGGCAGTCTAATTATCTTAGCTTAGTATTGTTTGCATGATTTTTGGTAATAACAGGATTAATTTCACCAGTAATTTATCTACTGAATCATGTGAACAATTTACTTGTATATTTTCTTTATATATATATATATATATATATATATATATATATAACAGGAGATTTTTTTCCTGCCAGAATACTTTATTTTTTTGTTTTCATATGCATGTATTTTTATACAGTTGGGGGTTTTTGTATTTTATTTATTTTAATTAGTGAATCACCGTGAGGGTACAGTTACAGATTTATACATTTTTGTGCTCATGTTTCCCTCATACAAAGTTCGAGAACCCATCCCTTCACCAGTGCCCATTCTCCACCACCAGTAAACCCAGCATCCCTCCTACCCTCCCCAGTCCCATCTCCCCCCACCCCACCCTGCCACTGTGGCAGGGCATTCCCTTCTGTTCTCTCTCTGTAATTAGCTGTTGTGGTTTGCAATAAAGGTGTTGAGTGGCCACTGTGTTCAGTCTCTAGCCCACATTCAGCCCGCATCACCCTTCCCCTGCATAGCCTCCGACCTCATTATACTTGGTGATCCATTCTCTGAGTTGCCCTCTCCCCAGAATGTGAGGCCAGCCTTCAAACCATGGAGTCAACCTCCTTACAGGAGATTTTTTAAATTTATGAATCAATATGATTGACTCATGACTTTTTCACTTTCTCCTAAAAGCCTGAGACTGCACCCCTCATTGGTGTAACTCTGTGATGCAAAGTCATAAACTTACCTCCATCTTTAGTAGTCTGAATTTTTTGCAGCCAGCCATAAGAAAAAGCCTCAAACCTCTAATAGAAATCAAAGGTTACACCACAGGGGTGCAATATTTCTAATTTGTCTTAGAATGATTCAGTAGCTTCCCTTGACTGCTGTGATTAAATTCATTCTAGTTTGTTCATTTAATGAGAATAGCACATCTTAACCCATAGAAGATATTCTCCTTTTAAAGTCCCATGACTCTGAGCAGATTACCGTCATTATCAAGAAATAATATTTAGTAAATTAATGCATATGAGTGGCACTAAGCTGGAATCCCTGCAAATTTGGGCATGAGAGCATATTTCTTGACCTTCAGCTTATGACTTCCCTGAACACAGCAGTTATTCAAACATATATAGAAATTCATTAAATATATAACTAAAAAACTAAAGGGTAACTTAAAAGTTAGGGGTAACAAAATGAATCTAATCTTGCCATTTAACTAGAGATAAAGTTAGTCAACATTCTGAAAAGCTGCAAAGCCAATGGTGATAAATATATTACCCATGTTTGGTGGATTTCATGACTATTTTCACATTTTTTTGTATTTGTAATTATTGGTGGTCTTGGGTATTGAACCCAGAGTCTCACATAGGCAAGGCAAATGCTCTACTGATTGAGATACATCCCAGGTCCATACTTCTAATTCTGAGGTGGTAATTCACTTAAATGAAGGGCATATTACTGCAATATTAAAACTAATATGTTAGGGTCAGAAATATAGCACAGAGTTAAATCGCTGACTTGCACACTAGTTCAGTCTCTCACACAATGTATAGTCTGCCAAATACTGCCACATGAGCATAGAGCCAGGAGTAAACTTTAAACACAGTCAGATGTGCCCCCCAAACCAAAGCAAAGCAAGCTAAATTAAAATGCAACAAAATAAAGCCTGCCGGTTCCATTAGAATTGGAAAATGTAAAAAGCAGGTTCCAGCATGGATGACAAGAGTTAAAAATTGTGAAGAATGGAATAGAAGTCAGTAGAAAATTAATCAAACTTTAATATTACGTGAATCTGGCTCTATTTATGACAATACTGTCAGTTTTAAGATGTTAGACAGATTTTCCTTTAGTCCTCTCATTTTTAATGAGTGGTGATGAATATTATTGCTTTAATGATTTTTGGTTGAATTTTAAATGAGTCCATGTATATACTGTTTGACACATAGCATGGACTCCATAAAGATAGCTACTGAGGTAACTTTACTCCCTTTACTATTAGGCATGAAACCGTCTTTCAAATGTTACTTGACATTTTTGACTACTGTATCTTGTTTCCATTATTTCTGAGTGAAAAGCATCTGGTTGATTATGCCAAAAGTTCTCTAGAGTGCTGAATTCTAGGGTTTTCCTATTTGCAAGGATTCAACTTCCCAAGATACTCTTCAGCTAAAATGCTTCCCTGTTTGTCCCTGTTGTATTTTAGACAAAGAATCTCTTACCTTGACTTAGCCCATTCTTCTCTGTTCCTCATCACCAAGAACCCAATACTCTCTTTTCTTCCAAACTATTTGGCTTTATATGCAGAGATTAGTATAGTCTGTGTGCAAATTAAAGGTATGGTCATCACCCAGAGGTCACATATACAGATTGAGATAAAATCCATGTGGAGGAAGAAATCTAGGCAAATGAACCGTAGCTGAAACAGAAACTCAAAGAGAAAGAAACATAGCTTCTAGTGGGACAGGAATATCTGGGATGACATAAGGAACAATTGGTCAGAGAACCAACCTTTGTTATTGGATTTAAGATTTTACTCTAGACTTTAAAAGATCTTGATGATGCAGCAAAGGAACACAGTTGTTACAATGAAGATACCACCGTGAGATTCGCTCTTCTAGCCAGTCATTCATACAGTCTCTACCAATCACTTCCACAGAAGTGGCCCTGAAGAACCACAGAGGAAGTACTAGAATTAGAGCACTACATAAGACAGAGAATGTCTTTGTCCTCTTTGTGGAATTGAATGTTTTGGTTTTGGGGTCACATCAGGGAATTGTTAGGGTTTACTTCTGTCCTGTTCTCAGAGACCACTTCCAGCAGTGCCTTGGGTATCAAATGGAGTGCAGGGAATCCACCAGTGGCTTGCCATGAACAAGGAAAGTTCCATTAAACCCTGTAGAGATTCTCAAATCCTGGAACCTAATTTTAAAGTCTTCTCTAAAAGTAACCAATTATAGAAGTGTTTGGAACCAAGACTTGATCTGGGCTAAGAGATACCGAAGGGAGCTTATGTAAGTGGTTTGGAGAGGTCTCTCTCTCTCTCTCTCTCTCTCTCTCTCTCTCTCTCTCTCTCTCTCCTTCTCTCTCCCTCTCCCCCACCCTCCCTTTTCATCCTTTCCTCCATCCCTCTCCCCAGATTTTCTCTTTTTCGAGCACTAGGGATAAAACCCATACATAGTTTCGTATGTAGTAGTCAAAGGAGAACAGAAGAGGGGCCAGAGGGATAATACAAGGGTTCAACACCTGGTACTACCTGCCCCCTCCTACCCCAAGCATCATTGAATATAGCCCTAGACGGCCACAGGTACTAGCAGAGCTGCTGGGGTGATCCCTAGTACTACAGAGTCTGCACAGTACTGCATACTACTGGCTCTTAAATGGAACACCCTTTTGGTCTATGGTTGGCTGATATTGCAAGGAGTTGCTAACAGGCCCTCTCAACTTGTCCTCCAAAAAGAGGTAAAAAAGAAAGAAGAAGTTCCATTGACTGCAACCAAAATAAGGTGTACTTTTTTGTTTCCTTCTTTACTAGGTGTGTTGAATTTTTTTCAAGTTCCTCTACAGAGTATCTACTGAAAAGCAATATCAGTAGTTACATTATGGAAAGGAATGGCGTAAAAGTATCAATTTAAGACACAATGCAGCCCATTTCCTAACAACAGCTTTAATTTGTGAAATGCTGATAGCATACTAACTCTAGAATGTTGATTTTGAAAGGAAAATTTCCATAGTTAAAGTAAAAAAAATACTAGAAGGATGCCAGCTAATATAAGCGACAAGGCTTTAGAAATACACAATAAAGAAGCAATTTCCAGTATCTAAATAAGAAATGACAGTAATAGTACATTTTGATTTCAGTGCACTGTGAATTTAATAAATAAATTTAAAATTGTCATTCACTGACTAAAATTGATTTTTGACATCAGACTTCAAGCATGGAATAGTTAATGTAATAGCAATGTTCTAAGGAGAATTATCCTCTTGGATTTTCTCAGATCTACTCATTCTTTCATCTGTATGACTAGACAGTGTGGATGGATTCTCAATGTAACCGACTCAATTCCTTTATATGCTAACTTTAGGACTAACTACACTATTCTGTTTATTCCTTACAACATGCACAATTATTACAAGTATTATGGTGGAATCTGAATACCAAAAAAAAAAACCTGAAAGTAAGCAAATACACCTCAGAAGTTACCTTAGAAGCAGGAAGATTTACATGTTAGAAAATTGAATACATATTTTTTTTTTGCACCTTGGGTGTAGCTCAATGACTTTCTATGTTTTGATATGCAAGAGACTCCTGTACAATATTTAAAATTTATCTACACGTATAATCTAACTATAAATAACTGTAAGTCTGCATATATGTTTAATATATAACATGTATGATATAGGAATTTTATAGGCTTATTTTTGGCAGGGTCATATCTAGAAGTGCAAAGGGATTACTCCTGGCTCTGTGTCCAAGGATCACTCCTGATGTTGCTTGGGGGATCATAAGAGGTTTCAGCAATTGAGCTGAGGTCAGCCATATGCAAGGACAAGCACCTTATTCCCTGTATTATATTACTTTCCCCTCCAAGGGGCTAGTAATAATAGATAATTTTTACTATTTATAGTGACTAAAATGTACTTTTGAGATTCCATTCAACTTTGCTTTAAAATAAAAGTGTTTGCTTCTCTGAATATGACTGAATCTCCTCTATTAATATAATGCATTATTATGTATGGATGCCGAGAAGCTTAAATATTTCTAAGCTAACAATAAAACATTAGTGTATTTATATTATGCAAATAGGAGAAAACAATACTTGCAAGCAAAAAAATGAATATGGAGCATTTGAAGGAATATGAGGACTCCTTCCTGCCCATTGAATTCCAACTCAAGACTTGTTCTGTTTCCACTGTAGTATTCATACATTTGAGTTTGCAATTGTCATTTAGTGGTCTAACTAACAGACAGAAGCCACAGTAGTTATTTTACCGTGAAAATTTGACATAGAAAATTGTGACTTGAACATTAGAAAACTGGAAAAGCAAGTAAACAACAGAGGTATTAGCCGCATGAGGTAGTTTTCACTCCTGGCACTTCGAAAACAGAGACTAATATTGGAATTATTAAAACTTAGAAATTTGCAGGACTTAAACTTTGCTGATGTGGAGCTCAGACCTCCTAGGAATGAGTAGATCCTGGCTGACGCTCTTGTGTCCAAAAGAACATTAAAGGACCAACAGGACTGAGTCCCACACCTCCGCCAGCCAGTTGGTGCTGGTATTTCTGCAGCAGGAGTGCAATGAAGCTGATTCTGTAAGTGTTTGGGAAAAATATTCGAGCTGGAGTCAACAGCTGTTACTAAAATCAAGTGCCGCTGCAGGCAGGAAGAAGCAAGTCTGGGCTGTTGCTAATAGGAACTGTAAGTCCACAGGAAGTAAATAGGAAACTCTAAGTCCTTTCTCCCTCCCCTAACCCTGGAGTTGCCCTATAGTGCTTCCTATTGCCACATCTGAACAGGGAGCCAGCAAAATGGAAAGATGCTTTGCAGAATCCAAGCCCCAACATCACGAAGCAGAACAGAAGGATGGGTAGGTGTGAACCTGAGGGGAAAACCACAAAACACCCAGAACAGATGGTAGCATTTTTCTGACTAAAAGTTTCGAAAGGAGGGGCCCGAGAGACAGTCCAGGAGTTAAGATTTTTGCCTTTCGTGACTGAACAAGGAGAGCCAGGAGAGAAGCTTGAGAATAGAGCCAGAGTAAGCCCTGAAACCTGCCAGTGTGGTCCCCAACACCTCCTGCCCCCCAAAATAAAACCCAAAGAAAAATGTTTGAAAAAGACTATATTTCTAAATTAACAACTATTAAATAATTAGTGATAATGAAAATATTTTCACTGAATTTCAAGGATCTTTAAAAAAGAACAATGTTCAAGGTAAAACATAAGGCAATACTTCTTGCTTCAATTAAAGTTCCATTTTCTTTATAATTCTTCCCCCTGCGCAAAATCATTTTGCCCTCTTGAAAGTATTTTTCAAGAATTAAATTATGAACTGACAGTTAATAACTGCTGTCCACCATAGAATTGTAGATGCACAATAATTAGTATTTCTTATTAAAAGTGCTAAATATGTCCCCTCTAATCATAATAAAGATTTTTTATTGTTTTCACAAGACCAGTAGTATACATATTTAAAATTAAAATGTGTAAAGTCAGAATTACCCTTGCATTAAGACACTATCACTGTCACTGTCATCCCATTGTTCATCGATTTGCTCGAGTAGGCATCAGTAACGTCTCCACTGTGAGATTTGCCATTACTGTTTTTGATATAATGTATTTATAAATGGACTCAAAAATGACAGTTTTATCTCTTAAGAAAATGAACAAGAAAACACAACACAACCTGTTTCAGAACACTTTAGAAACTATTTGCTATGTTAACCAGAATATTCTAGAGTCAAGTTGAAGCAGGTGAGCTGCAATTCCTTTTGCTGCGATTGTATTATTTAGAACTAGCTTCAAAGATGAAGAGTTTTAATAAATGTTCAGAGTGTCTAATAGGCTCTTTTAACTCATACAGTTCAAAGAAGTAGACTGACATTGGCATCTACCATTCCTAGCTATACTCATTTTAATTTATTTTGCCAGATCCTTCATGATTTCAGCTTTATACCAGTTTGTATTCATAAGTAATTCACTCGGAGATCTTTAGACTTAAAAAAGTTTTTCACGAGCTGGAGAGAGATAGTTCATCAGGTAGGAGACTTTCCTTGCCCAGAACTGACCCAAGTTTGATCCCCAGCCCTGATATCGTCCTTTGAGTCCACCAGGAGTGATCCCTGAGTGCAGAGCCAAGAGTAAGCCCTGACGACTGCCAGATGGGGCCCTAAAACTACCAAAAACAAATCAAAATTGCTCAGAGGGTTTAGGAGATAGCTCAAGTGGTAAATGCCTAACATCCACAGGTCACTGAGTTCCACCTGTAGCAAAAAATGCTCCTCCTACCCTTTAGACCTGTAGCTCTGGTTCTTGTGGCCAGAGCATGACTGAGTATGGCCTTGAGAACCGTGAGATTTCAGGATGGAAAGGGATGTTATTCTGTTTGACTGGGGTTCTACCATATATCTAGCACTCTTAAATTAGCAGGAGGTGCCAATTCAATGAAAAATGAATCAAGGCATTAAAATCAATGATAAGACTCTGTAAATGTACTGCCACAGGGCTGGGAACCATGTCTAATGGACATAGAAGGAAGAGACACGTTTTACTTGTCTGGAGACGAGCTGGTGTCTGAATTAATATTATCTTTGGTTTTAAAAGTGAAAAGAATTTTTCACACCTACATGGGTATTAAAAGGGCATTGCAGTCCATCTCTTTCTTAACATTTATCAAAAACCGGCTATGCTCAAGCAATCTGACAGATGCTACCAATTCTAAGGTGAAGGAAGACGTGTATTTGACCTGTTGAAGCTTTCAGCTATTGGCTAACAAGGCGAATGCTGAGTAGTGAGAACTCATTAACCAGTTGTGTTCAAAACCTAATGAGTAATTTGTAACTGAGCTACAAATTCTGAGTCTGACAACTGGCAAGTCTAGGGGAATATACGTTTGCCACCCTACGTGTTTGCCACCCAAATGTGTGTTTTGGGTAAAAAAAGGCTTACTTCATAGGAGGAACTTTGAAGGATAACTGGAGGTTACCTCTTGTTAAAGACTTACATTTGTGAAGAAACAATTCTCTCTATAAGAATATCTCCTTCTTCACTGTACCCAGAAGACAATCTCGTCAACTCTCGTCAGCAGAGAAGGAAAAATTTAAACATGCATAATTTTGTTTGCTGAGCATGCCTGATAACCATACATGACTGGCCTATTCTTTCTCTCCATCAATATCCTTTGTCTAGTTTGAGGTACTTCAGATATTGTCTCAAACCATGCAGTCAAATTACTCAATGTTAGTGGGTGTGCTCCATGTTATACATGCCCTGTATCACTGTTGTCTCACTGTTCATTGATTTTCTTGAAAGGGTAGCAGAATTTATCTCCATTGTGTAACTTGTTACTGTTTTTGGCATATCGAATATGTCATGGATAGTTTGCCAGGCTCTTCAGTGCAGGCAATGGGATACTCTCGGTAGCTTGTCATGCTCTCCAAGAGAGATGAGGGAATTGAACCGCGTGCAAGGCAAATGCCCTATGCACATTATTATTAAACTACTCCTTGGCTCTTTCCTCATCAATATGTTTGATGATCTTCTGCCTGATAATCTGCCAGCCTAGAGGAACACAAAATGGTACGGGATTATCTCCCTATGTACCCTGACACAAAGACAAAACAGGAAAGATGGGCTGGTTATAAAATGTTAATAAACAATATGTCTCTCAGTTTAAATGAATGTGTTTTACAAGATATAGTTATGCTGCTAGTTTTATTATTGCCTTTTGAGAAGATTAATTCTATGACAACATGTGAAGCTAAATGTGGATGGGGAAATAACATTGTAGGCTGGTTAGCATGAGACTATTGTCTCTTCAAATGGAAGAAGTGGGAGTGCCTAAATAAAGACAATACTTGCTGAAATACATGCAAGTGTGTCTTGACATTCTTGCCATTTATAAAGAAAGAGGGAAAAATTGGGAGTCAAATGGAAAGATGACATGGATATTTGGTAGGGGGTATGCAAATAGAAGTAAAATCTTAGATGTCAGCTCATCATTTTCTTATGATACCATACCTTTTGTGAAGCTGATTGAAAGAGAAAAGATAATTCATATCAGGAACAAACCTAGCCAACCTCCCCCCAAACCCCGCTTACTTCAAGCTAAAATTTCTTTCTAATTATGGAAATTGTTAGAGGCTTCAGTATGGTAGAGGCTGTTTAAGTTGACTACCACCAATTCATTCAATAACTATTAGTTAAATAATGCACTATAGGCCATGACTAACTGGTATCAGTATAAAGAAATCTTAAAGATCTACTTTAGGGATGCCACGTCTGATGAATATTGGGGGAGGAGGTCATACTAAGAATCGACCCTAGGCTTCAGATGCAAAACATACACTCAAGCACGTTGAGCTATACCCCAGGCCCTTGCTCTTCATATTTACACAGGAGTTTTATATAATTGGAAGGAAAGACAATGAGAATATTTTTTAGCAAGGCAGTAGAGGCTGTCTTATATTTTTGGGAGCTGAAGGTTAAACTAGTGAACTGGGAGCAAAGCTGTGATGAGAATCATGTGTCCATCTTGTGAATGGTGACCCATACTTCTCCCAGTGTTCTTTCTTTATTGCCACAGTTTCCCCAAGGCTCAAGATGAGTCGTTCACCGTCACTGGTATCGATGTATATTTTTTTCTACCTGAATGCTCCTCTGCTTTTAACATTTTTACACAGAGGAAAGTAGAAGATTTTCAGTTATGCCTTTGGCTGACTGCGGTCTGGAGAGATAAAAAGTAGCTCTTGATAGTAAAGAATTTGAAAATCAGTAGGATGCTATGATTTAATCAAACCAGTCATATGATAGCTCACAAATTTACTAGAGATTTCCTAGATTAATGAATAAAAATATCTGTTTGCCTTGTGATTCAACTCCAAGAACATTATATGTTCTGCAACACTCTTTGGTAATTTATTGTCTGGATAGATTAGAATAACATGCATCTCCATAGAGTTACAATGTCTACCTAATATTTTACTGAAGTTAATAATGCCATGTAAAAGTAGCCTTAATGCAATACATATAATAATACATATAATACTTAATGCAATACATATAATAATTACATACTATCTATCACTTAAATGACTTATTTATTAATCATTTTTAGTCAGTACTACTAAATGTACTAAATCCATATGCCTAATTTTATTGATGTCGTGTTTATTTTGATTGTTTAGCATTTATTTCATATTTTACTTAAGTTATAGGTTGATAATAATGAGCTTTTAAAAACACTTTCATCACTTGTATAAAATAAACCCTTAAATTTGCCACATGAGACATGAGAAAGATGTCATTTTGAAAGCTTTCACTACACTAGTCAAGTGTTCTTTTTTATATCAAAATGAGCGCTATTTTCATCATTATGAATGAATACAAGACTAGATAAGTAGGTGAGTTGAAGAGTAACTTCAAAAAATAGGCAATTCTAAGAACATTGTTGCTTATCTGCTGACTCATAAAGGTGGTGTAAGGTGGGCGATCTAACAACATTTGGAAATGTGTATTGGAATTTTGTTATTGTTATAATGATTGCGAGAAAATGCTGTGTATATCTCACGGAGAGATCCTGATATGTTAAATGTGCTGTAGTATAAAGTAGCCCTGCACTGGAATACAGGGGCAGGGCACTTACCTTGCACACAGTCAATGTAGATATAATAGATTCAATCTCTGACACATCATAAGGTCCCTTGAGTCTCCACCAGACGTCATCTCTGAGTGCAGAACCAGGAGTAAGCCCCTAACACTGCCAGGTATGGCCCAGAAACAAACAAAAAATAAATAAATTTCAAAAGTAGTTCTGCACAAAAGTGTCCCATAGAAATACTAATAGTAACCTATAGAGCAATGTTGAGTCCAGTTAGAGAGAAAACAGAATACTTACGACTTAGAAATTAAATCTACTCCTACTCTAGTGAATATTCTTTTTCATCATGCTCAAGTAATCGAAGTTATCAATCAAGATAAAGAATAGTAAATGACTGAATTGAATCTGAAGAGGAGGCTAAAATGGAACAACTAGGAGCTAAGCAGTAGAAAACTGCAAGCAAAATTCTTTTAGGAATCGACACTGTACATGTGGAAGCAGGGAGGAAAAAGTATTGCCTTCCACACTTCTCATCACCACTCGCTGGTGTATTCCACCCAGTTATGGTGTCTTATACCTACAAATTGAAATCTCATGCCCTTACTACTAGTATTACAGAATGCCTGTGTTTTATGCTGGATTTTCCTGAATTTCATCTAGAGATGAGGATTTGCCTGCGAGTTATTTCTTAAGGAAATGTGTCTAGGATTGACAGGTAAGTAAGAAACAAAAATAGAACAGGAATAAGGAAGAAGTTATGTGAAGGGCGATTGCAGGCAAATTCCCAGTCCCAGGCTGATCCTGCAGGAATATTCGGAGTGTAAATTATGCTGCAGAGTTTGTTCCGACTTGAAGCAGAAGACCTGGGCTTGTTATACCTGTCAGCCATTGGCTAGCATAAATATCAAGGCACTGCCAGTTCTCTCTTCTTTGGGGCAAAACACCTTTAAACATATGAGAACAGCGATCCAAAGAGATGCAGGTGCAGAGTTTGGAAAACCCACAAAAGCCTGGGTGGGCATAGATAAATGTCAATGAAATCTTAGTGGACTTGGCTGAAGCACCCAGCTTTTTCACTATAACCGTCAGGTTGCTAACTTTCACAAAATTGCATTCATTTAAACCAAGCGGAGGCCATTATCAGAGTCACTTCTTAGCAGGACTGAAGCAATAGCCCAGTGGGGTAAGGCACTTGCCTTACATGCGGCAGACCTGGGTTTGATTTGTGGTGTCCCACATGAACCTTCGATACCCACCAGGAGTAATTCTCGAGTGAAGAGTCTGGAGTAACTCCCGAGCACACGAGGTGTGGCCCCAAAATAAAACAAAACCCGAAAATAATCATTTCTCTTTTAAAAATCATTAAAATAAAATTCAGCTTCAGGTTGGGTGTTGGAATATTGTATGACTGAAACCTAATCATAAACAACTCGATAATTGTGTATCTCGCGGTGATTCAATAAAAAGGGTAGAAGGTAAGATCCAGCATCAGGTAATAGAAAACAAAATTTCCAAGTTTCCCAATATAAGCAGAAAATATTCCAAATTACAATGTTGTTAAAGATGACCAAAATGGTTGTATTGTTTGGTTTGTGGGTCCCATCCAAGGACCCTCAGGGAAAACTCTCAGATCTTCACTCAGAAACTACTTTTGGTTGGGGGACCATATGGGATGTCAGGTATCAAAACTGTTTCTAAGGCGCACAAGGCAAACACCCTACCTGTACTAGCTCTCTAGTTCCCAGTGGTATATATATTTTTTAATTTTGTGTGTTCACGTGACATTTTCCTTTGGCCCAGAGAAGCTTTAGTCATATGTGCAAATGAACTCTAAACGGTAACCACAGGACTCTCAGGCAAGAAATCTTTTTTGTTTGGAACTCCTTTCAGTCGCCAATGTAAATTGATTTGAATTTCCCAAACTAGGGATGTCAGAAGTGTGTAGTTTAGTTGAGTGAATTTGGAGACTGTTTCTCTGCTTGCATCTGGCTCACAAAATCTCCTAAGACCAATGATTCTGTAGCAAAAGAATTGCTAGTGGGGAAAGGAAATGGTGATTACCAGATATCATCATGATTCACTGACATTCCCTTGCATTTCTCCTATCTGAAGCTTTGCGGCTTTTGTGGGTATCTTAATTATTTGATTTTAATTGGCAATGTTATTGATTGTAAATCATTTTGACAGAAACTACCTTTTATCTTAAAGTTTAAATGTACCTAGAGGCTACTAAGAAATGCCTGTGTTCAATGAAAACATTAAAGTAATAGGGTAAGTAGTAGAAATGTGCCCCATTTGGTACAAATTACTTTCCCTTCTGGTACCACTCAGTAAAAAAAAATGAAGGTAACTGAAAATTGATGAACTGTTCAACTGCTTCAAATCTAGCAAATGTGTATTGAGCATTCACTATGTGTGAGATATAGCTATAACAGTGAATAAAAATGTAGTACAATAACTAGTTTCCGGAGTTTATAATATAGTGCACAAACACCCAGAGTTACTATAATTCAAGTCAGATAATTATCTTTTTTTATCTCTTTGGGTCATATCCACTGATGCTTGGGACTACTCCTGATTCAGTGCTCAGGGGCCACTCCTGATGGTGCTTGTGGAAGTATGTAGTGCTGGTATTAACCCACCGTATCTGCATACGAAACATGTGTTCCAGCCTTTTGAATCATCACCTTAATTCCTAGATAATTATTATTCTTGAAGAGATAAACAAATGACTGAGGATAAATGACTATGAGGACATTAGTATTTTCTGAAAATTTTGGTAGTGGAAAGCGAAAGACAATAGATATCATAGAAGAATTTAGAATTGATTGAAACAGAGCCTTATGAAAGAGTGATAGGGGAGAAGAAAGACACAGTAGAGGTAAAATATTCTCAACTTGAAAAGGAGGAAACTTTTCCGCTTGTAGCTCCTCTCGATCGCATGTAAATCAATTTGAATTTCCCAAAACTAAGGATGTCAGTAGTGTAGTTTAGTTGAGTGAATTTTCAATAACATACTAGAGTGAGCAACTATGGTAGAGTTTATTACAAGCAGGGTTAAGATTATGACTTTGGTTGTATTATAGAGACTAAGTGGATACTAATCAAGTTATGATGATTATAGAATTTATTGTAAGTTTCAGAGTTTATTATACTTAATATTTTGTATCTAGAGTCAGTAGGGAATTGCTGACTGTAGATACAAAATACGGTCACTGTCACTGTCATCCCATTGCTCATCGAATTGCTTGAGTGGGTACCAGTAACGTCTCCATTGTGAGACTAGTTGTTACTGTTTTTGGCAGATAGAATACGCCACAGGTAGCTTGCCAGGCTCTGCCATGCGGGCGAGATACTTTCTGTAGCTTGCCAGGCTCTCCAAGAGGGGCAGAGGAATTGAACCCGGGTTGGCTGTGTGCAAGGCAAATGCCCTACCTGCTCCAGCCCTATACAAAACACAAAGATACAAAATTGATGCAACTCAAGAATGTGAAAGAATGAGTTAAAAATAACTCATGTTTCTTGAGCTGGATGTTGCAACCACTGAAACTTTGTAATGTGCCTGCTAAATTGATGGGTTGGGGATGTGGTAGTGGTTGGGATTGAGGATGGAATATGGGAAATCTGGTGCAGGGAAGTTGACATGGTGGTAGGTAGGATTGGTGTTGAGATATTATATGCCTAAAACTCAACTATCAGTAACTTTGTAAATACAGTTCTTTAATTAAATGTCTTTTTATTTTTAAAAAATATTTCAAGCAAAAATAAAATAAAAATCCAATCTCATGTTTCTGAAAAAACCTGTTTTGGTCTCAGGCTTGGTCCCAGTAACTGCATATGGTACCTCGAGCACTGAGCCAAAATAATAAGCCCTGAGCACCAAAGCCAAAAGAATAAAAAATAAAAATATCTCATTATTGAAAATTCAAGAGTATTGTGATATTATTGGATCAAATAGAAAATATAAGGAGCAGATTTATAAAGAGAAGTAATGATTTATATTTTGCATATATTAAATTTGAAATGATGAGATATCTAAGTAATGATTTTCAACAGTCTCTTTAAAATGTTATTTATAGATCTAAAGAAGGAGGTCTTAATGTGAATTTGATAACCATAATATACAGAGTAACACAGGTTGGACCTGGAAAGATAGTAGAATGGGTAGAGTTCCTGCCTTGGATGCAGCCAACCTGGATTTGATCCCTGGAATTGCATATGATTCTGAACTTCACTAGGAGTGATCCACTGGAGTAATCCCTGAGCACAGCCTGGTGTGGTCCAAAAACAAATAAAATAGTAATATGATAGATGCCAAAATTATAGATAAGAAATTTAGTGTAATCCATAGTTTAAACTATTTTCACATAGGGCTATAAATATTATATTACAGATAGTTCATAGAAGGAGAGGAGGGCATTGAGATAAGGAGTTAATGTTCTTAACAGAACCAAATATGGTCCCATGATCCAACACCTGGTACCTGGTACTACATCTGATCACCCAAATGCCAACATTCAGTCCTGAGCCAAGAATAGCTCCTGAGCACTGATGAGCCTGGTCCCAAAATAAAGAAAGAGAAAAGGAAAAGAGAGGATGTGGAACCAAACCCTGAAATATGTTTTTGTATTTAAATTATGGATAAGTAAAGACAAACCCACAATGAAGTATTTAGGAAAGAAGAAACAAATTCTAAAGATTATTTTTCCCCAGACACAGTCATGAGATATTTTTTTTCAGGAGGCTAATGACTATATTGATCAAAAGAAATTAGGAATATAAATAAAATCAAATAAAATGATATAATTTTATGATTGTGTTGGATGATTTTTAGAAAAACCGTGGAGTGGTAGACTATTAACCATCACGCCATTTATACATTCATTCACTGTGTCATTTATCTAATACTCATCGAATACTTCTTTGGTGTTTACAGAGCAGCCTGCATTAAAGTATGATTGGCAGTAGATAAACTGTCAGAGATAAATAAAAATTTCTCTTCCCTGAGAAGAAGGGAAGCGTCCATAAAACAGGGATGGAAGTACTTTTGAGGAAATACCTTCAACTCAGGTTGAAAGTGTCTTAAAATGTCAGAGTCGTAGGTTAGAAGAAAGTGGGGGGCGGGCAGTGAGGAAGCAGGCTAAGTAAGACAGGGCCTGGGGAAATTCAGGCATAGCTAAGAGGATGTTCAGTGCTAATAGACAGGGTCATCTGTTAAACAGAATCATGGGGTATAGAAAATTGGGGAACCAGGAGGATTCCATAAAGAAGTATATCAGGGTCTCAGTCAAAATGACTATCAATGATAGAAAATGTCATCATTTCAGAACCTTAGAGTAATTTTCTTTTTTTTTTCTTTTTTTTTTTTTTGGCTTTTTGGGTCACACCCGGCGATGCACACAGGGATTACTCCTGGCTCTGCACTCAGGAATTACCCCTGGTAGTGCTCAGGGAACCATAAGGGATGCTGGGAATAGAACCCGGGTCGGCCGCATGCAAGGCAAACACCCTCCCCACTGTGCTATCACTCCAGTCCCCAGAGAGTAATTTTCTAAATTTCCATACTATATAATCAAATATCCCAAATTTACTGTCCTAAAATAACAATTATTTTATCTCCTGATTTCATGGGTCAGAAAATGAGCAGGATTCAGCTCATTGATTTGATTCTACATGGTGTCACTTGGCATCCCCTGTATCTATTGAGCCAGTGAGCAAGGTGGTCTGCAAAGTCCCTGGCAGTTCCACTCACATGGATGAAAACTTTGTAAAACTGACATTATAGACTGATCTTATCAGGGAATGGAAACCAAAGTAATGACAAGTGGCTTTTCTCCCATATGGTGATAGGAATTTCAATACATGGCAAATTATGGATTCCAGAGTGCTCTAAGAATCTGAAAAGAATTAAAAGATACCACTAATGACCTATCCTTAGAAGACCCTTACCACCACACTTGTTGCATTCTCCTAGCCAGGCTAGTTAAGACCAGACAATCATCATGGGGAAGAGAAATAAATCTTCCTCTTGATAAAGGTGTCATACATTTTTGTGGCCATCTTTAATTCATCATGGGTGACGTGAATGTGTTCTAATTAGATTAAGAAAACAACGTCTTGGGGAATAATGGATGTGGCTCAAGTGGTCAAGCAAATTCCTTGCATATGCAAGGTCCCAGGTTCCATCCCTGGACCCCTGAGTATCACCAAATGTAGCCATGGTGGCTCTGGGGCATTAGTTCAGAGTGACTGTTCCCCCCAACACTGTCAGGTATAGCACCTACAACTAAGAAAAAGCAAATGAACTTCAAAAATTGAGATTAAAGCAGAATCTTACAGTTGGAGAAATTAGCTGTGATTCTAGCCATAAGGGGAGAAAATAAGATGAGCTGTGGTTTCAGGAAGGTGGGAGATGCAACTTGGTAGGAAACAGTCCACATGGAGTGTTCAGAGCTCATGCTGATCGTTTATTTCTACATGTTATAGGTTCAAACATTTTCACAAATAAACACAGCATAAAACCACACATTTGGGGTATGTGGTTCTTCTTAAGTCTTTAGCTTCTCAAAAAGAACTGCTGTTCCATTTTGCCCTAAGCGATGGGTGAAGGGTGATTTAAGTAGTAAAACCATAAAGATCGATTATCTGCTCTTTTAGAAACATTATATAAAGATATCTTCTGTTAAGTTTTCTATAATTTGAAAATTGGCTCCGAAAGATGCTCTAAGTGAAGAATGAGCCTTGGCACTTGAACTCTGGTCAGTAGTCTAACACCACCAGTATCCCAGGCAATACTGTCCAATACACAGCCTTCCAGGACTCATTCCTCAACCAGACTCAAGCAAACTCTGTACTTCAACAAGCATGTTTCGATATTTCCTCCGCAAACTATTGTTAACAAACTTTGATCTGAGACATATTTGAGTATTCAGATCATCACAGAAAACTCCAACTATGTTCTTCTGGATTTATTTGTCTTATAGCACTGAAAACATTTGTACGTTTAGAATAATAATGCCATAGATTGCATCATTTATTATATGAATTGATTCTACTCTAGCAAACACTCCAATGATATATGTATTTTATAGGTGAGGCCACTATAAAGTTTTTGGCCATTTTTCTTACTGATAAATATACTTTCAAGTAATAATGTTTTCCAAATCATATTTGGAAGGATTGTCTCTGGGTCATCTGCAGAAGAGTTTCAAGATCCCATCATTCTAGAAATAATCATTATTTATCCTATGATAGTTTAACAAACTTCACACTAGGAATTCTCCAAGAAAACTTTAAACCTGCTCATGGCATTGTCAACATATGAATCTTGAAAATGAAAATACCTAAATTACATGAACACTGAACACAGTTTTAAAAGTAAAGCTTTTCTCATGATTACTACATGTAACATATCTTTAAAATGATTACCTGCAACAGGAAAATCACAAGCAATATGGTGTTTACCTTATTTCTCTGGATATAAGATAAGATGGAGCTTGTTCCGGAGTTAATTCCTACAGCTAATTTCATCCAACAATTTTCTGTATAGACTCATAGGCTTGAGTTCGGTTTCTAATACCATGCAATCTCTCAAGCACAATTGGATGTGACCAGGTGGTCCCTCAACCACTGTCATGACTTCCAGAGAGAGAGAGAGAGAGAGAGAGAGAGAGAGAGAGAGAGAGAGAGAGAGAGAGAAAGAGAGAGAGAGAGGGAGAGAGAGAGAGAAGAGAGAGAAGAGTGAGGGAGATAACTGGATTTTAAAAAATATTTAAGTTCTTTTTGTGTTCTCAATTTAGATTATAAATCCTGGAAAGTATATATCTAACAATATTTGAAGCAATCCCCATTAATCCCCATCTTTGAACATCACTTTTTCAATTTACAAATACACCACTTTAAGTATTTCACATAGATCCATAAATCTAATGAATGCTTCCTTTCTTAGTAGGAAGTCCATTTCAATTGTTTTACAAGAATTCTCAAGTATTATTAAGAAGTTGAATAAAAATTACATGAAAAAGGGTTATGCTAAAAAATAACATCCTTAATATAGAAACCCATTAATTTTCCCACATTGAAAAGCTAGAAAATGCAAGACAACAAGGAGAATATTTGGTGATTTTTAAATATTTCTTGTGCCACAGATTGATTAAGCAAATAGTAAATCCTGTAGAGCCTATACCTTGAAAACTGTTTTAAATGTCAAGTATAAAATTAGAAAAAAAACAATTTTATTTGGGAAATAAAATTTTCAAAATTCTGAATTAATTTCACATACTATTGATAGGATTATTTGAATATGTTCATTTAGAAGTTATTGAAGCATTTAATGATCATCTTTTTCAAATAGTGATGTGTGTGTAAGTAATAAATATATGGAGCAATTTGCATAATTTTTGTGGTGAAATATGATGTAAAAAAATCAGTGATTGTGATCTGTGACAAAATCTAAGTACAACTAATTATGTTAGTCTAATTTCATAATGAAATTCAATTATTAAATTTATGTTAGATATTACAGAATATTCACTTTCACTGTCACTGTCATCCCATTGCTCATCGATTTGCTCCAGTGGGCACCAGTAACGTCTCCATTGTGAGACTTGTTGTCACTGTTTTTGGCACATTGAATACTCCACAGCTAGCTTGCCAGGCTCTGCCAATTTACAACTTTTCTCTAAGTTCAGGAGAGTCTCAAATTCATGTAGCTCCTTGCCCCTATAGATCTTAAATTGAAAATCTCTCAGAATTTAGTGCCACAAAGCAATTTATTTTTTTTGTTTTCAAAAATATGTCATCATTTAATTTCTATCTCTAGGGAAGCCCAAGAGATGTTTGTTAATTCATAGCAATCATTCTTATCTTATGTAGGTTTATTGTGTTCACATCTTTTCTCTTAGCTTATTTGAATGCAAGACTCAAAATAGGAGAATGTGAGCACTGAAAATGTCTTTCGAGAATAATCAGTTTAGCTCACTTTGTTTTCATATGAAGAATGAGTGCTCAGATATGTACCTTGATGTACTCAAGGTTACACAATCAGTGAAAGAACTGAACCTAGAAGATTTTTTCAAAATGTAATTTACATTAAATTTGCATCTCAAAATGTAACTTTACACCTGCAGCAGCAACTAGCATTTTTTTAAAAAGAAAAACAGGTTCATGGGGTGGTTCTGAGTCCTACAAAAATCTGGGAAATAGAGGTTTGAGTATGCGCACTACAAGAAACTGATTTTCCCCCACTAAAGCATACACATGAGGAGAAGAGGAATAAATCAAGATCACAGAGTCTCTAATACCAAGTGATCTCAAACACATTTGGATATTAAATTTTAAAAGGAATTAGGGCACACATATCCTCGAAATAGAAGGAAGCAGGAAAGGGTAAATAATCAAAAATTGTATGTCATTAGGACCCACAGGGCAGGGTTAGCTGATCAGTTCGGAAATTATACAGGATTTGAAGAAATTAAAATCATGAGAGGTGGATGAAATCAAGACTGATCAATTTGATATAACCAGGATGTGAACAGTTGAGGGGCTGGATGGGCGCTTTTACTGATAGAGAGGTCTTAACTACCTCCTGGCAACTTAAAAGTTTTAGGGCCCTAACTGATGGCTCTGAGGGTTGGAGTGTTTTGCATGGGGAAGCCCCAGGTTTGTTTACTTGTTCCTATACCATATGATCTACCAAGTGTCTTCCATGAACCCTCCCTGCCCCTCCCCCATGAAGTTATAAAAAACGGTAGGTTGAAGAATTAGTGTGCCTGCATTGCTTCTCTTGCATTCGTTCACATCTTCAGGCAACAGCAAGACAGCATAAAGTGCAAAATCATTAATAGAGATAAATCTATCTTCCAGGAACCCACACATTACATCACACTGAATAGAGAAAAACTGAAAGCCTTTCCGCTAAAATCAGGCCCAAGACAAAGTACCCATTCACACTAGTATTTTTCAGCATAGTTCTGGCATTTCTTGCCAAAATAATTAGGCAAGGAAGAGATCCTAAGGGCCTCCAGAGTATTGGAAAACTAAAAATTAAACATTGGCAGATTGCATGACACTATACCCAGAAAATTCGAAAAACTCTATAAAAAAATGTCTGGAAACAATCAGCTTAGACAGTACACATAGACAGCTACAAATTCAACATGCAAGAAATCCACAGCATTGCCACATGGAAACAATAAAATAGAAGACATTTTTTTTTGTAAGTCCCAGTCACAATTGCACCACAAAGAAACCAAGTACATGGGAATCAGATTAACAAAGAGGTGAGAGACGAAGACAAAGAAAATTATAAGTCATGACTGAGAGAAATAAGTTACAAGAAAATGAAAACTAAGAGTCAGGAGTAAGCCCTGAGTACAACCAGTTGTGGTCCCCAAATACCTACCCCAAATTATCAAAATAATGGCCCTACCCAAAGTGCTATGCAGTTTTAATGTATTCCCTGTAAAAAAACAAACAAACAAAAATAACCCCCCCCCCAAAAAAAAAGTGTCTTTTTTTAGGACATGGAAAAAATGCAAAACTAATGAAATTTTTATAAAGCAATAACCACAATGACCAACACCCTCAAATAACCAATAAACAGGTCAACAAAATACAGGTCTCAGCTCTGCAGTTCTCCCTACCATATCTCCAGTTAATGGTTCTTATCTCAGAATGGAAATGAGAGGATATATTCCCTTCGAACAAATTATAGATGTTATTTTACTCATTATAGTCAGTTTAATCCTGTCCTTTTCCTGCCTTCATCTGGTATGATATATCATCATGCAATTTTCACAACTCTATACTCACAGAGTAGATAAAATATCAATGATCCTTAAAATATTGAACATTTTGGAATATACATCTCTGGTCTTCACCACATGTTTCAGACACTAACTTAGAACTGCAATATTTAAGTGTTGGTGTCTTTTCATTTTCATGAAACAAACTTATATTTGTGAAAGTATATGTGTATAACTTCCAGAATTGGGAAAAAGCACTAGCGAATCTGTCCAAATATTAACCTGTGTGTGACCTGAGATGTGAGGTATGTCTTTGGTGCTTTAGCAAAATACCATAGTCTCACTAGTTAAATATCTACTGATCAAATATCATTTACTTTAGCACGGTTATTATTTTTTTTAATTCCTGGTGGACTGAACATCAAATACAAAATATTGCACTACTTTACCATGATGTCTATCCCATATTTGATCCACTTGGGTTTTAAAGATTAAGTTATGGTCCAAAGGTTTAGTCAGTACATAATATGTTAAGGAAGGCAAAGTCCATTTTAATAGTCATGTGTACATTAAATGACTTTAGGGAGTTGTTAGGATCGGTTTGTAAGAGTTTTGTTGATTATAATTATAGGGTTATACCGGATGATACCAGTTATGTAAACTGAGGTAGTTAGCAATATTTGATATTCTAAGTATTTTCTACAATTGTATTAATCAATTTCAACTGACCTTTATTCTCATGTGTTGTCCACACGCATATTATGCATACACTAGGAGGAGATTTTAGTACAACAGGTTGCTACCTGCTCCTGAATTCTTATAGATGTGTGTAAGATATCATCACACTGATCACTGGAGCTCTTCATATTACAGTTCTTTAATTTAATAGCTCAAGTTGTATTACCTCTGGTGCCTGGAGCAGCCTAGAAACAGGACCAGCTAGGTCGTAAATAGTACCTCTTTCCTCCAATACACTCCTCAACCTACAATCCCACTTACATAGTGACCTAGGTATATAGTTATTACAATTTCAACCCTTTAGTTGTTTCTGCTACTTGATTTGTTGCACCCTAGGATTTCATTCAGTTAGAACAATCAGTTTGATTGTGTATGCAAATGAGGGTGTGGAATAATTGTGGGATGAAAAATCAGATCACACATACTTTTATATAGGCTTATGAGACGGATAGAATATAACAAGGTTAGGGAACATGGGTCTCAGACACACTGGTGATATAGAGGTGTTGTTTCCATATATGACTTAACCATGGAAGCTACAAAACTGAAAGCCTGGGATCCTAACTACAAAAATCAAACTAAAAATGCTCTTGCCCAGAAGGCAGAAGGTGGGGTGGAAGGAAACTGAAAACACTGGCGGAGGGAAATTGACACTTGGTGATGAGATAGATGTTAGAAAGTTGTATATCTGAAAGTCACCGAGGAATAACTTTGTGAATCATGATGCCAAATTTTAAAGTAAATTAATAATTTTTAAAAGATTTTCTTTGTGCAGAAAAATATAGGGACTTCAATGAAAATAGCAACCCAAAACTAGAAAACTAGACAGTTATATAAGGATAATATCTAGCGTAAGTGTCAGAAAGAATGGATTTAAATATAGATTTAAATACCCTTGATGAATTTACTTTGGACTGTGATGTCTTAAAGGGAGCCCATGTATTGTGAAAGATAGAATTGGACTTTTAGTACTGAACTTAATGCAGTACATATGCATGTTTTGGTTATTGGTTTTTGGTTTTTATTAATTTATTTTTTTAATTTTATTGAATCACCATGAGATAGTTATAAGCTTTCATAGTTGGGTTATGATCACACAATGATCAAACACCCATCCCTCCACCAGTGCCATACACATGTTTATATTCAGCAGTGCACGCATAAAACTTGTGTAACCTAATGAAATTTTACTTCAGTAAAATTGAAAATAATTTTTAAGATTTTCTTATTGCTAAAAGGCAGAAAAGGGGAGGGCATTTGCCTTGCACACAGCTGACCCAGTATCAATCCCCGGCATTCCATATGATCCCCCAAGCACCTCCAGGAGTAATTCTTGACTGCAGAGCCAGGAGCAACCGCTGAGCATGGCTGGGGATGACCCAAAATGGAAAAAAAAGGGAGAAAAATTGTTATCCTCACTAATTCTTAGTATTATTAAAGTTTAATGCTATATAAAATTCTTAATCTCAGTTTAATTAAGAAAAACTGGGAAAAAATATGACTTGGGTTGGTGAAGGAGAATACAGCATCAGGGAGGAAGATGAGAGGAAGAAAAGGAAGAGAAAATCTAGACATAAAATTCAAGCTTGAAAAATTATGTTTATGAGTGGGAGAAAGTATACAAAACTATTTCAGCATCTTGTAACTTAGAGGTGAGATATCATTTTTACCTTGGTGTGAGATATCTTTTTTACCTTGTATTATTTTTCTATTTTGTATCATAGTTTTTATCAAATTCAGTTACTGGTTTTAAAAACTCAGAATAAGTCACTTTTAAAATAATGCAATTAAGCCAGGAGTAAGCCCTGAACCCTGCTAGGTGTAGCTCCCAAATAATAAACAAATTAAATAAAGCAATTACAGGGCTAGAGAGATTGTAGGAAGGTTAAGATGTTTGTCTTGCAGGCAACTGACCCTGTTTCAAGCCCCAGTACCACATATCATACGATCCTATGAGCAAGGCCAGAAGTGTTCCTCAACAGAGTCAGGACAAGATTGACTCTTTCAAACCCAATAAGAATAAAATTAAAAAGTACTATTAAGTATATTTTTCACATTTAGTTTGTTTGTGTTTAATTTTTATTTTAGATCTTACTAATTT
The DNA here is from genome assembly GCF_027595985.1 of Sorex araneus. Lineage (NCBI taxonomy): Eukaryota > Metazoa > Chordata > Mammalia > Eulipotyphla > Soricidae > Sorex > Sorex araneus. The sequence continues at coordinate 33,653,899 of NC_073313.1, read as the reverse complement.
CAAGACAAGTGCAAATTTATTTTCATTAATGTTTAAATTTAAGCCAAGAGATTGTTAAGATACAAATGTGTGTGATTGCCAACCTGTAAAAAAAATTGACAAGATTGTGTTTTTTATGTTTACTAGCTATATATTTAGACTAAGGAAATTTGATTATCTTTCCATCTGATAATATTTTAGAGAAGTTGTTGATTTTGAGAAATAAAAAGTATTGCACAGTCATGCCTTACACTTAGAGCATATACTTAGAACATCGATAAAGATGGATTAGGCAACTTTCAAAATTAAGTCAATGAGCAACAGAAATGTCCTGATACAAGGTTTTTTTATTTAGGTGCCAGTGATCGAACGTAGATTTCATATATACAAGGCATCCATTCTACCACTGAGCCACATCCCCAGCTTCTGAAAAAGCTTCTACCTAAAGCATTATTAATCTTTACTAATTTGTGAAATAAATAGGTACCTACAGGATAAACTACATTTTGCTCATGAGCTATGTAAGGAAAACTGTCAAAACTAAACATTTCCCTTTGACTCTTATTCAATTTAATTTACTTTGAAATGTGTTATTCTAGAAACACTAAGTTTAGGTGACAGTTTAATTCACAGAGAATTCTCTTTGATTCACTATTTTTGTTTTGAAAATGTCTGAACAATAAACCACTAGAAATTAGAGCTAATAATGAAGAACAGGGACTTTTATCTAAAGTGACAATAGAGAAAATATCTAGCAAGTGGAATTAGAAGGTTTAGTTTTTTTAAAGTTCTCAAGGAAGCAAGTAAACTTCAAATTAACACATTAGACAATCAATGCACTATTTGTTATATTTATGACATATTAACTATCACTGAAGTTTTAACAAAACAGAATTTGTTAAATATCATTTAAAATCACCTGTATAGATACTTTTAAGGTTAAGACTATTATAGCTTTTTACAAAAAAGGGCCGGAGCGATAGCACAGCAGGTAGGGCATTTGCCTAGCACGCGGCCGACCCGGGTTCGATCCCCGGCATCCCATATGGTCCCCCAAGCACCGCCAGGAGTAATTCCTGAGTGCAAAGCCAGGAATAACCCCTGAGCATCGCTGGGTGTGACCCAAAAAGCAAAAAAAAAAGACTATTATAGCTTTTAAAAATTGTCTATGAAGTTGATAATTAAAAGCAATAGAAATTTTGGTGGATTTGTTTTGCAAGACAGAATTGGTAGAACTGAGTGTAATATATCGACTGTTCTTTTCTACATAAATTATTGAGTTAAATCTCTAGAGACCGTGATGTTCGCCCATATTAATATCAGTGATAAAGAAATGCTTACTAGAATGTAGGTTTTTCCCTCAGAAATTTCAAGGGCCCTTCTAAAATTATTTCAAAAATAATTTATCCTGTTTTGTAACGTAGTCTATTTTTCAAACACCTTTCTTTTGTGTATATGCTAACATTTATTTTGGAAGTTGGTGCTAGGTAGCTTTAGCTATTACTGTGTTACAAGCAACCCTGCAATGTAGTAGGGTAAAAAAAAATAACTATTGTTCTTTCCACTCTTTGAAAGATCAACCAGAGACTTCTTTCATTTTCTAGGATTATTCAGGTATCTATTAGTGGCTGTGCTTTGGTTAGGTGATGTGGCTGATCTATACTGAATGCTCCGACATGTCTAGTGTCAGCTAGTCTGGAACAGACTCCTCTGAAATGACCTGGCTCTGCTTTTGAAGCCTTAACCTCCAACAGCGTGTCTCAGGCATATTCGTATGCTGAAGGTGGAGATAGGAAGAAGAGATCAAAATATTCAAGTCCTGCAGAGACCCACATTTGGAGGTGGACTTTGCCACTTGTACTAGATTCTGTTCACCAAAACAAGGCCAAGACTCACAAGAGTTTCCACAGGCAGAGGACTAGAAAACTCTTCTTGAGAAGTGAATCACAGTCTTATTCCAAAAAGCATAAGTTCAGGAAAGAAAAAAGTGTTTTGGTCCAGTTTTGCTGTTAACCTACCATAAATGGTGACTTGTGCTTCCACAAAAACAGATACAGATAAAAAGGTAGATGGTTACTTAGGATTCTCTTTTGTTTGTTTCTTTTTTTTTGGGGGGGGGTCACACCCAGCGATGCTCAGGATTAACTACTGCATCTGTGCTCAGGGATCACTCCAGGAGGTACTGGGTTCGAACCCAGATCAGCTCCATTCAAGGTAACCACCCTACCCACTGTGCTATCGTCCCTGCCAAGATTACGCAGGATTTCATGTAGCTCATATTTACAACGTAAAGCAATTGCTCCTAGACGACTGAGTACTATTGTCACATAATGTTTCACATAAATACAGTTTTCTCAAATTCTTAAGACTCTAACATTTACCTCTAAGCAATGCCAGTGCTGGTCTTTCTTTCCTAAATAATATTAACTCTGATAACACATGTCTAAATATTATTGTGAAAAATATGGGAAAAACCTTTGAATTGCCTGGTTAAAAGACTAAAAATAAATCCGTTAGACATGCACTCATCTGGGTGGCAGAACTTGACCTCTCTGGGCTGGTTTTCCATGTCTCGAGTCTCTTTGTTTCCCATCCCTCCTCTTACCCGGTGCTGCATGAACTGATGTACCATGGATAGTTGAATGGTTCATGAAATTTAATTTCTTTGCTCCTTAGCACTTGAATTTTCTTCCACTTGGCATTCTTTTCCTCATTCTCTATCTGTTGATTTCCTATTCACTTGTAAATTTAGTTCAAGGATTTCTTGCTTCTAATATTCTTTCAAAAGAAAATGCTAGTTCTCTTATTTGGGCAGGCACCATCCTTAACACCGCTACTGACAGGGTTATAACACAATGTCATAATTACATTTGCTTAAATGCATACCTTTTTCCTAGACTGTTACTAAAACAAAAAACAATGGCAATAGCCCTATAATATTTTATCTTTGAAATGATTTCTGGTTCCTGGAGCATTATAAATCACTGGAATAATACCTAATAAATTTAGTTGAATAATTTAGCTATTTCTCCCTTGATACATGAGGAAAATAAGCAAATTACTAAATAATTTATCCAAGTTTACAGAGTTGGGAAAAGTTTGAATTACAGTGAAATAGATACTGTTTTGACCCTACATGCTATATTCTTTATCATGTAAACATGCAACTCTCAGACTAAGACTTTCTTTTATGTGAATGGCATGCTTATGAGTATTTCTCATTATATAAAATATGAGTAGAGCTCTTTCTGTTTATTGCTATTGTATTAAATACTTATCACATTTAGTGATTATACTTGGTACGTAGGATTTAGAGCCTTGTAGGTTCCCAGTGTTTAATGGGGGGGAGGAGAAATTTTGTATTTTAAGTGAACTTTAAAAGTTATATTTTCCATATACTTTACAGTAAAAATATCTATTTTGATCTATATCAATGAAATATTTAATAATTTTGTTGAAAAACTTACTACTTAGTTAACTAAACTTCTGAAAGAATTAGTATAACAGCACCACACTTTAAAAAAAAGAAGTACTGGGCTGGAGCAATAACATAGTGGGTAGGGCATTTCCCATGCACGTGGCCGACCTGGGTTCAATTCCCAGCATCCCATATGGTCCCCTGAGCACCACCAGGAGTAATTCCTGAGTGCAGAGCCAGGAGTAACCCACATGTATTGCCAGCTTCGACCCAAAAAGCAAAAAAAAAATTAAAAATTAAAAAAGAAGTATTATCATAGAAATTAAGGGCATTGGACAATTTTCCTAAGAAATATATGTAGAATTATTGTAGTCTTATTCTTCTTCAATTACCAATTTAACTAAATTTAGAAGTAATTTTATTTGTAGGCTATATAACTATAACTGAACTTCAGAAACTTTAGTGCAAAGAAAAAGAACAAATGAGTTCAATTAGCCTTTACTGAAAGCAATTATGAAAATGCTCAAGGAAAACTTAGCTAACGCTGACCCAAATGATATTCAGGCTAAAGAAGCCCTACTCCAAGAAGTTATCAAACAGAAAATGGTTACAGAACCTATAGTTACACTCTGAAACTGGATTTATATCTACAGTTACAGCTGTGTGTCCTTACTAAGTTACTATGTTCTCTGTGCATTCATAGTCTTTTGTAAATCGTGACTGATTTTAATGGACTATTGCTAGAATTTATTCAAATTACCCATGCACAGTGCACAGAACTGTGACTGAATTAGGTATCTAAGCAATCTGTGTTTACCTCCCGTGTATTTTTCTGTAATTTTTTTCTTTGTTTTTATTTCCTTTGGTGTTGAAGCTACACTTGTAGTGCTCAGTGCTCAAAGCTTATAACCTGGCTCTATATTCAGGGATCGCCCCTGATTGTTCTCAGGAGATTGTCTCTGGTGTGAGAGTTGACCCAACCTTGCTTCTGTACGAGGCAAGTGCCCAACTCACTATGCTATTTCTCCATGTCTTTCTGAACTACATAGGGTAGAACCATAAGAAATGTCTAATATTTAACCATTTTGGACTACAAAGTTTGAAAGTTTATATGGTTTACTTTAATAGAGAGGTGTAGTGAGTATGAAATATCTTATTAAATAATCTATGTAAGTTTTTCCTTTTCTGAATGTCACCTGTTGCCTTATGTGACAATGTCTACAAACAGATTCTCCTCATAGGTATTGAAGAATGAGTAGTCAAAATCTACAGCCTAGTGGATAGGGGCAGGTAATTAGGGAAGGGCTATATCTTATAACACAGTTGCACTGCAGTTCATTTGAGAAAATGTGGTAAAGTTAATTTTGTAAGTATAATTTGCATTCAATGATTAAAGGCATCTTTAGATGCCTTTTGGCCATAAGTCTTCTGCTGCTATGAACTGCTATTTGTAGCCCTTTCTCTCACACTATTATGGCTGGAGCTAAGAGTTAATAGTTAGTCTTTCTCAAATGAATGTTCAGCATTGGGTGACAATAATATTCAGGGTGGGGGGATGAAGAATCGATTTAATTTAGCCACTTTGAAATTAAGTACTTTGTCTTGTCAACTTTATTCTGTTACTTTTATGTCACAATCTTCATTATTGGTTTAGAATATAAGGTTTGTTACCATCCTCGTTAGACTGTCTTAACTATAAAACTGAGACAATTTACTAGGAAAATTAAATCGAACATTCAGAATTAAAAAAAAAGTTCTTTAAATCTATGAACACTATTAAAGAAGTGACTAATATAATTAGCTACAATTATGGTTCATAAGGTTTCGCATATTTTAAATAGCTACTTGTAGGGATCAAGTACTGTGGGTAAAGATGCTTCACTTGCATGCAGCCAACCCAAGTTTGATCTCCAGCACCCCATATGGTCTGTCGAACCTAGTAGGAAGTGATGCTTGAGTGCAGAGCCCTGAGCCCTACCACATGTGGTTCCCAAACAAACAAAAAATGGTTGTATCTAAAAATATAAGAGAGAAACTTGGCATAATTTGTTTTCAGGCTATCTGTTCATTGAATTATTACTGACTTATCTAATTTGTAGATGAGATATCTTGGTTAGGCCTAGGTTAAGTTTTCAGTTATAATTAATTAATGCATGGAAAAGATAAAACTGATCAGACAGAAAATCTTTTGGTTAAGCAATGTTTACGGGGGGGTTATAGGAGACAATATGTAGATAATGACTTTCCTTCGATGAACAACTGTTGCTTTTCAGGAACTTACGTTGTGAACTAATAGTCCATTAAATAGTATTCTGTGCAATCTGGTTAAATTTTTTCTTATGCACTTATTCATGGAACATACAAATTAGGTCCTTGTGATCATGTATTATCAAAACTTACTGTGACATGTAATTTTATATATTGTAGAACTTATAAAAATGTCATTTTATCTAACTTAGTACTTGCACATATTTTATTCATTTTTAAAAATTGTATTTCAGTGAATCACCGTAGATACAGTTACAGACTTACAACTTCTGTGATTACGTTTCAGTCATACAATGTTCAAGTACCCATGCCTTCACCAGTGCCCATTCTACACCACCAATGTTCCCAGTACCCCTCTTACCACTTCCACCCCTTGCCACCCTCTGCCTCTGGGACAGACACATTCCCTCTCAGTCTCTCTCCTTTTGGGTGTTTTGGTTTGCAATACAGATATTAAGAGTCTTTTGCATATTTTGGGATCCAAGGACTAACTTGGATTTTTGTTGATTATCTCTGTAGCCCAGATTTTAGTACCATAATTGATTTGATACTATGAAATGATAAGGAATATAGTAAATTTCCATGGGTTAAAGACCACAAAATATTACAGTATTGTGATGCCCTGTGAGAGAATAGAATGTCTCATAGTGTTGAACTTGGTAATTTAAAACAGTCTTACCAGAGATAGGTATATTATTTGAAAGTTGGGGAGAATCACTTGGGTCTTCACCTTTTTGCTGGTTTGGGCATCACTGACTGAGTCCTTGAACCAAAAGGAATTTATTTTCTTCCTTGTCTCAGTATTAAATCTCCTGTTTTCCACCCTCTACTTTTCTCTTTCCCTGGAAAGCTGCTCTATGCACTGTACCAGCAGACTCCCTTACCCTCTAGCTTCCTCTTGAATTTGGATAATGCAAACATTTGCCAGAGATCAGAAGCAGAGAAGAAAGAAAGGTCAGGGCATTTATCCACTGCTGGATGGCTGCATTCATCACTTAAATATCAAAGCTTCTGTGAGTGACCTTCAGGGCTCTTTCTTTGTTCAGGGGCCCAGTAACTACTCTTTTTCTCCCCATTCTTCTAAGTCTAGGAGTGATGATAGTGTTTCTCTTTTATCAGTTCTTATGGTTTCTCTTACCCTGCTGTCATCCTTGTAAATAGTGACTTAGGGAAATCTCTGTTTAGCCAAGTCCCCCTCTAGGGACATTCCAAAGAAGCACAGCTCTCTACATCCAAGTGATGATACTGAAGAGGAAGGGATGAATGAATTAAGTTTTATTGACATTTTCTGTGCCATCAGCATGCTAAACATATTTACTGACCCATTTCATTCCTACACTAATATTTTGCTATCTTGATTGGAAAGTTATAAGGATGAATAAGGAAAATATGGATTATTTGGCTTAAAATTGAGGGGAAGAACTTCAAAATAGCTATCATTTTGTGTATCTTTTAATTAAAACAACATTCTACATGCATTTAAATCCTCTGGGCATTACCACAATTTAGATGACAGGACAGCCCCATTTCACAGATGGGAAAGGTATGACCAGAAAGGTTAAGTTACCAGTATAGTATCACCGAGTAGCAAATAGTGCTAGGATTTGAAAAAGGCACCCTGAGGACAAAGTAAACAGTCTTACTTTGTCTTCCTATGCTTGGTGAGACAAGTCCATGAATGCACATTTTTTCTCTTTCCAAATTCCTTCTTCCTAAACCTGATATGTTTCTATCATCAGTCTCCTAAAATGAAATACTAAAGAAGCTTTATTTTTCTGTTTTTAAGATATTCTTATAAAGTCAAATGTAATGTATAGTACTAATACTAATAAGTCAGTATAGATATCAACACAGAAGGGGGTGAGAGAAAGCTCTTAAGATTCTGGTCATATTCTGTATTTTTCCATCTGGATACTGATAATATGAGTCTGCTCAGCTTGTAAAGATTCATTGAGCTAACTATTAAGATATTGCACTTTTGCTATATGCATATTATGCTACAATCGAAGTCTCTTATAAAATTCTTTGTGCAATCCAGCCTTAAGAAAACAATAATCTACAAAAACTGACTATTTATAGGGGTTGCATTGTTTTTATAGCAGCTGGTCAGTAGCAATCACCAATAAATCCTGAATTAATGTTGCCGTCCTTTGTGGAGTTTCTCATGATTTTGGTGGTTCTGGAATTCAAAGATTTGCAATCTCAGAAAAGGATCTCGCCTTTCCGAGCAACAGAGATGTCCAGGGCCTGACCTTTATGTAAGCAGAAGGTCATGTTAAATAATTCCTGTGCTCTTTACCTACTATGGGAATGTTATATTGATCTCTCTTTATGTTCAAGTTAGAAGATTGACACAACTCTAAAGTCAGAAGCTATTTAAATATTTTCCCAAATGCATTTCTGTCCTGTTTCTTAATTTTTTTTCTGTTGGTTTATACCACTTACTTCGTCACACTGAGTTCCTTTTTGAACATGGTCAGTGAGTCTGTATATCATTGTAGCCTACTGAAAAGAATCTGAAAGGATCATTGTTTCATTTCTTGGTCCTTTCATCTTGTTATTTGAGTTAGCAAGGAAGATGACAAGATGTACGTGAATGCAGGGAAATGCCGAGTAATACTAAAAGTTTACGTGTTAGAGAACATATTAGTCATGAAAGAATTAAAGACAGAGTCCCAGGTCGCAGAACCAACATGAGGTTTAAGGCTTGTGCTTTTTCAAAAAAGAATTTTCAAGTGCTTGAAAAGAAAGCCATTAGAGATAGGAATTTTAAGGAAATATTACTGTTTTCATGAGAGAAAATGTCACTTGCAGCAAAAGGACATATATGGTAAATGTGGAAGATGAAAAGGGAAGTAAACAAAAGAGGATTTAATTTCAGATAACCAAAAGACAAGAAAAAAGGGAGAGTGCTTCTGGCCTCTAAATGTTTCTCCCAAGTGCCATTTACATTTGCCTAGATCAGTAATTGAATGTCAGGTGACATTTTCCCTCCTTGATGTTTATTCTTACTGTGGTACCAAGCTAAAAGAAAGCAGAATACATTGCATTTGAGTGCTGCACTTTCTGGAAGGTTCATTAATGTACCATATTGGAATTTACATCTAAAGTGGTTAAAAGAAAGAGAATCCAAGCCATAATGGAAGAATAAAACATTATAAAAAATCCTTCTATATTTACCGAGTGCCCATTATTTATATTGTTTCATTTAAACCTCACACTATTCTGAAATGGTACTCTTTCAATTCCCATCTTACTGGTGAGTAAATTCTGGCTCAAAAGTGCCAAAACACTTACCAAAGACAGCACATGGAGTGAACAGGAGGATCAAGTTCAGCTATGTTTGACCCTGAACCCTCCGCTCTCTTTGCTGTGGATGAGTTGACTCCAGTAAAGAAAAAAAAAAGTTCTAAAGGTGTATTTGTATCTGTATTTGGGGTGTTCAGACTCCAAGAGGAATAAGACTAAGAACCTGGAGATCAACAAAATTTCAGAGTAAATATTGTATATACTATTGAATATCATACTAGTTAAAGCACTGGGTTTCCAAGCATTTTATATTTGCAGACAGGCACTGGTCCACTGACCAGCTGTTGAAAACCACTAAATTAGACCATGGGAAGGCAGATCTCATTCCTAAGTGGCAGAAATAACTTTTAAGTTAAAGCGAACACACATTAGAAGAGGAAGCAAAAGTCTCCAAGAATTCATAACATCAAACTCTCCTTCACAGAAATGTTGAACCCGCTGTTACTGTGTAATTTATACTGCCAGGCTCAGGGGTAAAGTCATTTAGTCTCATCAGCTAGAAGGATGCTTTGGTGAAACATTCAGAGAAACACTCTATTAGAGAATGTGGTGGAATAATAAAATATAAATTGAATTTCAAGTGTGATACTTTAATAAAGCATTGACTGGATGAGTTTGGAAAATTATATATGACACCAGTATTATATTTTTCTCTATCCCCACACACTGCTTGCTAGGTGCCCTGGATAGGTTCATAGCCCCCCAGGGCTGTGACTTTGCTATAAACCTTCAATACCTGTCCATTTTGATTCCTGTTTAAAAGAGTGAGGTAGAGGCCACGGAGATAGTTCAGCAAGTAAAGCACTTGCCTTGCACACAGTCAACCAAGATTTGATCTAGACACTATTTAGGATCCCTGAATATAGCCAAGAATGATCTCTGAGCACAGAGTCAGGTACAACTCCTGAGCATCGTCAGGTGTGGCCAACAAAACAAAATGAAAAAAAAAAGCAAAAATAAAAGAGAATTATGAAATATATATATATATATTGCTTTTTGAGTCACACTCAGTGATGCTCAATGGTTACTTTTGGCTCTACACTCAGGGATTCCTCCCAGTGGTGCTGGGGGGACCATATGGGACACTGGGGATCGAACTTGGGCTGGCCTCATGAAAGGCAAATGCCCTACCCGCTGTGCTATCGCTCCAGCCCAAATACTCTTGTCTGTATATAGAAATTGGATCAAAACACTATTCTTATTTACCTTGTATAATTTTGTCTAGAGTTCTTATATGAAAGGCCAAACTTTGTAGTTTGCTTCTCTTGGATGCTGGGTGATCCCTATGGATCTGGGTTTGTGCTTTATTCTGTAAGCAAGACCTCCCTTTTCTAACCCCTACTTTTCTTCTTGGTTGAATAGATTTGATAGACTTTACTATATTTCTATTTTATAAAAGTGAATATGTTTTACTTCCTTCAAAATTCGAGACGTTTTCAGGGGCTGGATAGGGCATTTCCCTTGCACACAGCCGACCTGGGTTTGATTCCCAGCATCCATATGGTCCCTTGAACATCACCAGGTGTGAGTCCCCCTAAAAAGAAAAAACGATCAAAATTCGAGATGTTTTAATGTGTAACATTTGTTTTATAAATAAGTTTTGTGCAATTCTCAAATATATCTATAAAAATGTGTTTCTGGAAAACAGACAGCATTTTTAAGGTATTGTAAACCTTTAGCCAATTTGAAAATAAAACCTATAAATGAACCTCATCCCCATGCAAACTTATTCCTGCTTATATATGAGGTTGTTGACAGAGCTATTATAGGGTGTACATTCAATTTACTTAGTATTAGAAAATCTTCTTTAAAATTTGAAGTGGGAGAATGGAACTATTCTATTTATGTGGGAGGGAATATCCAGTGATGTTCAGGGCCTATTCCTGGCTCTGTGCTCAGGAATAAACCCCTAGTGATATCTATAGATTATGATCTTATTATTCTGGACATTAAAACCAGAACTGTGGCTGCCACCGTCATGTGAAAAGCAAGTGACTTACTTCCCATACTTTCTCTCTGGCCCTTGTTTTAAGAATTGAGTGCATGTTATATGTATTAAAGGTACTTATAAAAGCTCTTGTGGGGCTCGAATGGTGTTATCAGGACATGTACTTGTCATGAGGTGGACCCTAGCTTCTTCACCTTCACCACATGTGCTTCGTCGAGCACTGCCACCAGAAGTGATTCTGAGTACAGAGCCAAGAGGAGCCTCCGCATACTAGCAATTATGGCTCAGAACCAAAAATGAAGTCGACTGTGTTATTTAGTTTACCATTTGGAATTTGTTTTATGAATCCATTCAAAAGAATAATGTAATCTTTCATTAAAGCATCATGTGTTTCAGTTCCCAGTGCTGGGTATGGATGGGCCAGTGGACTTCTTGAGGGGTGACTGTTCTTATTAAGTGAAAAATCTAGACAAAAAACATGATCTGCTATTGGTAGGTGTGGGTGATCTGAGTCCTCTGTGTTCTGTATCAGAAGCCATCAGGCATGGATATTTTTTGACATGAAGACTATTGCTTTTCTGATTCCTTCACTTTCATTTTGGGACCACAATCAGTGGGCTCGGAGTTTGCACCTGGATCTGTGCTTAGGATCACTCCTGGAAGTGCCTAGGGCATCATATGTAGTGCTAGGGGTTGAACTTGAGTCAGTCACATGATAAGCAAGCACCCTTACCCCTGTAGTATCTCTCCAGAACAAGTATCATTGATTTCTTCTTGACCTTTATGATATTCAAATGTTATTTGCAATCTAGGGACTGGATCGACAGAGTTTGGTCAACAAAGGCTAATGCTAGGCAAAGTATTTCTTCTTATTTGTTCCTGCCCAACCCTTACTTATTCTGCACATTATGTTTTAGGAATCTTTTCTAGTCAGGTTTACTGGTACTCTGTAGCCATGTGTCACTGAATAATTAGGAATTTCTAGGTAAGATGTGTAAATGATTTCATATAAAGGGGTTGTATGCTTTGAACCAGAAAAAGAAAATACAGGGGACTATTAAGATAATTGAGGAAGAAAGGCAATGGATAAAGCATGATAAGAGAGAGCAAGTCTTCAAGGGTTTGATAGACCTGGGACAATCTGTTGGCTGTTTTACTTTCTAGTTTTTGCTTTTTCAGGGTGGAGGGCAGTTTCACACCCGGCATTGCATAAGGGTTTCTCCTGGATCATGCACTCAGGAATTATTCCTGGCAGAGCTCTGGGGACCATATGTGATGCTGGGAATCGAACCCGGATCGGCCTCATGCAAGGCAAACTCTCTACCAACCATGCTATCACTCCAGCCACCTCACCTTCTAGTTTTGTAACAAAGGGACATAGTGCTTGAAAACTCTTTGTCTCCTCTGTAAGATGAATCTCTTAATGCTAACCCCTCAGAAGAAATTTTAAGACCCATTTATTTATTGAAGTGTTTCTCATGAGTAGATTCTCTAGAAATGTTACATTTTCATTAATCTATTATTTTTCTTCATTACCATTCTTAAGAACTAAGATAAACGGATGAAAATTTTCATACACTTCTTTCAATTTAATTTAAGTCCGTTTTTGCTCGAGTTTAAGCCATCCAATACAAGAAGTGGTCATTATAAGCTAGCATGCAAAACACGTATGCAGAGAAAGCATTTTCTATGGATGAAGGATGAGAATTTTATGATTATGTATTATATATAATTCCACCTACCCACAGTGTTTACATTTCATTTTCCTACTCAAGACAAACTGAATGAGGTCTTTGTTACTTTTTCTGATTACTTTTGCTTCACTTTTGTCTTATAATTTAACTACCCTCTCTTTATATAGAACGAGCATTGAAAAATGTTGAATTCATTATATCAAGTAGGTTACAGCTTTCCAAAGAAGTTATTGAAAACATTTAATATATTTGACCTCAGAATAAAATATTGCTTTTGGTTTTTTTGGTATTTCCTTGGGCTTTCTTCTTTTAATCTATCAACCATGGAATAGCAAGATTTAATTAGATGGATACATTAAACATTCCTAAGCATAATATAAGGGTAGAAAACTTCCCATTTAAATTATTTTAGATGGTCTAGTAATTAAATTGACAAGAATGAAAAATTATGATTATGGATACATACTATATAATGGAACATACATATTGACTATAGGAGCTTATATACTTTTAAGAAAACAAAATAGTGCATTTCTAAAGAACTTACAAGACAGAGACTTTAGACCAGAATACTAATTAAAGCAAGGAGACAAACTGAGTGAAGTCTATTCACACACCTTTGCTCCTCTGGATTCCCTAGTGCTCTGGGAATAATTACAACCATCCTCCTCCTGCTGTAACAGGGTACCTTTCATGTGGCAGATTTAGAAATGATGTCCTTTTTGTACTAGCAGTTGCTTGAGCCTTTTTAATTCCAAACAATCAGTAAGACACATTGACATACTTGGGGACAGTCTGCCCTGAGAAACCATAGATAAAAATTAGAAGATGGAATATAGATGCAGATTTCTAGAGATGGACTTTTTGTAACCAGATCTGTTTTGTATTTCAGTTTGGAAAGCAGCACATTGAGAACCTCTTCAGTGACTTCCAGGATGGGCGACGCCTCCTAGACCTTCTCGAAGGCCTGACAGGGCAAAAACTGGTAGGTGATTTTTTCCCCCCATATTGTTTTTCCCCATATGTTTCCCATATTGTTTTCCAGAAAGGCTGGAGCAGTCGGCATTCCCACCATCAGTGAAAGAGCCTCCCTTTTTCCCCACATCCACGCCAGCACTGGTTGCTTTTGTGTTCTTTTGAATGTGTGCCAGTCTCTGTGGTGTGAGATGATATTTCATTGTTTTGTTTTGCATCTCTCTGATGACTAGCAATGTGGAGCATTTTTTCATGTGCCTTTTGGCCATTTGTATTTCTTTTTTGAGGAAACTTCTGTTTATTTTTTCTCCCCATTTTTGATGAGGTTGTAGGTTTTTTTCCTGCACAATTCTACTAGTGTCTTGTATATCCTGGATATTAATCCCTTATCAGATGTGTATTGGGTTAAATATTCTTTACCATTTTGTGGGCTTGTTCTGTATTTTGGTCACTGTTTCTTTTGAAGTGCAGAAGCTTCTTAGTTTGATATAGTCCCATTTGTTTATATTTGCTTTCAGTTGCATGGTCAGTGCTGTTTTATCCTTAAAGGTGCTTTTAGCTTCAATTTGGAGAGTCCTTCAAAAACTAGAAACTGACCTTCCATATGATCCCTCAATACCACTTCTGGGAATATGTACCAATGATGCAAAAAAACACAGTAGAAATGACATCTGTACCTACGTGTTCATTACACTGTTCACAATAACCAAAATCTAGAAACAACCCAAATGCCCTAGAACAGATGACTGGTTAAAGAAACTTTGGTACATCTACACAATGGAATACTATGCAGCTCTTAGGAGAGATAAAGTCGTGAAATTTGCTCATAAATGGATAGACATGGAGAGTTTCATGCTAAGTGAAATGAGTCAGAAAGAGAGGGACAGACATAGAAGGACTGCACTCATTTGTGGAGTATAGAATAATATCACATGAGGCTGACATCCAAGAACAGTAGATACAAGGGCCAGGAGGATTGCCCCATTGCTGGAAGCCTGCTTCATGAGCAGAGGGGAGAAGGCAGATGGAATAGAGAAGGGTTCACTTAGAAAATAATCGCTGGAGGAATTAGTCAGGATGGTAGATGTGTGCTGAAAGTAGATAATGGACCAAACATGATGACCTCTCAGTGTCTGTGTTGCAAGCTATAATGCCCAAAAGAGAAAGAGAGAGAGTATGGGGAATATTGTCTTCCATAGAGGCAGGGGGAGGATGGGAAAAGGAAGGTATACCAGGAATATTGGTGTGGGGACTGTGCACTGGTGGAGGATGGGTGTTTGATCATTGTGTGATTGTAACCCAAACATGAAAGCTTGTAACTATCTCATGGTGATTCAATAAAAATTTTAAAAAATGTTTCCCTTGATAGAATTTCAGAGAAGAAACCAACTCAGCCTCGTTTTATATAATCCAGTAAAACTTATTCCTTCACTATTAATTTATGTAAATGGCAATGTAGGAACTGCCCTCAAATAAAATCATTTTGTTACATTTTTGTTTTTTTCTTATATTCTGCCACATGCAGAACAAGCAGCTCAAATTTCTCAGTACTCTAGTTGATATGATTTGCTCATAAGTTTTAGTGCCTTTGATATTGAACATCATTTTATTATGGTCCACTTATGCACAATGGCTTTTTAAGTTTAATTCATGGGGGGCGGAGGTACACACAGTGATACTGATGGCTTACTTCTCACTGTGCGCTTAGGAATCACTCCTGGTTGGGTTTGATGGATCATATGTGGTAATAGGGACCGAACCCAGGTTTGCCATATGTAAAGTAAATCCCCTGCATGCTGTAATATCTCTCTGGTACTAATCTTATTTATTGGTTTGGGGTCTACACCTGAAAGTGCTCAAGTGTTAGTCCTGGCTCTGATCAGGAATTATTCCCGACAGTGCTCAGGGGACAATATGTGGTGCTGGGGATCAAATCTGGGTCAGCAAGGCAAGCCCCATACCTGCTGTACCAATGTTCTGGCCCCTAGTCTTAATTTTTAATATGCTAAGACCACCAAACTGCAATCATGGGTAGTTTGGGTCGTGCAAGGTGGTAAGTTCCACAGATCTGCCATACAACATCATACCTAGACTTAACAATATGTGATTGTGCAGGTAAAATTATTAAAAGAGTAAATCAGATATTAGTTAATTCTCCAGGCTTAATAGCAGAGACATTTGTAAAACTCTACAGCTGAAACAATGAATTATTTCATGTCTTGCAAGGAGCATTGGAAATATTAGTTTCAATATGATAATACTATGTATTCACTAAAGGCAGCAGTGCTCTATCTCTCCTGCCACCTGTGTTCGGTAGTGTCATGCTGATTCCCTCACCCCAGGGGAGGTCGATGGCGATAGGTAGGAGAAGGAAGGAAGAGGGCCAGGCCGGTCAGTATCAACTACAGTATATTCCAATCTCCATTTCCCTTCTGCTTCTTTCTCTCCAGCCCTTCTGCTTCTCTCTCTACTGAGCCCTTCTTTCTCTCACTTCTGACTCTGTCTCTTACTTCTGACTCTGACTCTCACTCACTTTGTGCTCTTTCTTTCCCCTGCTCTTGGATCTGACGATTCCCTGATTCTCTTTTGCCTTGTGCTCTGCTTCTGTGTCTTCTCCCCTACTTCTCCTACAGTCTTAGTTTATATAGTAATCACATAGGGTGGTGATACAAAGGTGGGTTGAGCATTAACAAATCAACAAAAAAGGGTAAGACCACTCCTCCAAGAGATTAACAAAATCTCATCTAAAGAGATTACTTCAGATTACTAGGAAATCTGCTCAGGGATGGGATCCCAACAAGGGTTTCTTTCCTCAGCTTAAATCCATTTAAATAGTTGTAGTAAATCTACTTCTAATATTTCTAGCAATGTCATTCTGTATGAGCACAGTAAGAGATATAGCAAACTTAAAGTTGGATTCTTCCTGAGGACATCTCACTATATATTCCAGACCACAGTCCTCAGGTTAGGTTAATCTTCCTAACCCCAGCAGGGTCCTAATCTCGTCGTTACTTTTGGATCATGACAGCATTTGTTCATGATCATGCCCTCAACTTGTAGTTGAGTATTATGGTGCTTTAGCCTGGCCCATTTCAATGCCAGGGTAGCTCACAGCTTGCCCTGGGTCCATTCCGTCCCTCATCTGGACCCTGCTTTTGGGGTGCTAGGAACTAAGGGCAACTGAGTCAAGAAAGCAGATGCCCAGGAGTAAATATTATTCAGAGTCAATCAACTCCCAATTTACAAGAGTATAACATTAACTGTCCTCCTGTGTCCATACAGAGAGGACATTGCTTTAAAGTAAACTATGCAAAAGATGGAGAAAAGCAATATTTAACTTATAATACAAGTTCAATGTCCTAGAAGGATCTGATCTTACAAGTTAAAAGAATCTGATTAGGGAAAAGGGTGATTAACTGGTTGGGAAGGAGGGTGCAGAGAGGAGTTTACAGATAAACAAAGAAATGGGAATGACTTAGGAGCATTGTGATGGATGTAACCTGAAAAAGCTAAGTTCCCTGAGGCAAGGCTGAAAGGACAAACACAAAGTTATCTACATAGTACAATGTATGTCTTTTAGGATTGACAGTGAGGGGCAGAAAATCAAAGACAATTGAGATTTCTAACTCCAAATACTATGATAATGAAGGTAATATTTTTATAAATTGTTTCCTTTTAGGGCTAAGGAAATAATACAGGGATTAAAGCACTTTTTTGCATGCAGCCAATTCTGTTTGGTGCCTGACACTACAAATATAGTCCCCTAACCACCATTAGGGATAACTCCTGAGCATAAATAGTCACCAAGAACTTCCACATTAATGTGGTTCCTTGAAGTCATTTCTGAATTTTGGTATTATAAAATTTACCTAGATGCCAATCTCCTAAACTTTTCTCCAAGTGTGGAAATCATAATCTCTCTTGCCCAATTTGGTGGTAGAATGCATATATGGTCCTAACAAAATTTGCAAAGAAATAAGCTGCTACTCTTTTTCTTTTTTTCATTTTTCTTTCATTTATGATTTTCCTCTTCTGGCTCACACTGCTTTCTCCTGGCTCTGTGCACAGGGGTCACTCCCAGTGGTGCTCAGGGGACTATATGTTTTGCTCAGGATTGAATCTGGGTTGGCTGTGTGCACAGCAAGTGCCTTAACCCCTGAACTATATCTCTGGTCCATGCTATCATTTTTCTAAGGAGGATGGATTCAGGCGGAGAAAGTAATACCATAGTGTCAGTTAGCTGAAAGCCCTTTCATTCATTACAGTAACACCTCATAACACATATTTCCTGGAAACATTAAAATTTGAGGACATGGAGATGTGGCTCAGTGACCAAGGGTTTACCTTACAGGTATGAGGTTTTGACTCCTGGTAAATATAATGACTCAAGTATGTGAGCACAACCAAGTGTGTGGGGAGACACCCATGCCCCCACCTCTGCCCCTGAGTTCCCCTTCCCTCCCCTGTCAGGTCATCAAAACAACAGCAAAAGAAAAGGGGAAGGAAAAAGTGCTTTAATTTAGAATTGAGACTTAGAAATTGTTCCCATTCTAGTAGATTGCCATCTCCCTGCTCGGCCGTGTAAACACCTTTTTGTTTTGTTTTGTTTTCAGCCACAAGAAAAAGGATCCACAAGAGTTCATGCCCTGAACAATGTCAACAAGGCACTTCGGGTCTTGCAGAAAAATAATGTAAGTGGAGACCTGGACTGAGAATGTATCCCGCGAGGCAGCAGGCTTAGGATTTGAGCGAGGGCTTTGTCCCCAAATACAGCAAGATAGCAGTTTATTTATTTATTTTTTTGTAAATCAAAATGGTTATTATTAGGAGTAAGAGAATTGCACATCTTGAGGATCTGCTTGTGGCTAATATAAATCAGCCACAGGAGGGCAGGAAGAAGTGTGATCTAGACCTGGTCAGCCCTTCAAGTTGTTTTCTGTGTTTCCTTGATTTGGCTGAATTTGGTGCATAAGTAAATCCTGTGGAGAACTCAGTTCCTTATTGCAGTACTTCTTGTAATACATGTTTTTATACAAGGCTAATGATTGTTTTTTTCTGTGTCAAGAGTGTTCAAACATGATGTTGATATGGTTTGAATGAAGCCAACATTTATTAGATATCATATCTAAGTATGAAAAATCACACAGGAAAAATAATCATAATTTTCACTCAGGGCTATTTTCCCAATAATTTGTTTGATTTTATGTAACCTAATAAAAATAGAGGTGTGATATTAGAAAAAGTCAACAATCACAGGCCCCAAATAAATTGAATTCCCAATGTGTCGTGTGGCCCCCTGAACCCTACCAAGAGTGATCCCTGAGCACAGAGTCAGGAGTAGCCATGAACAAAGCAGATGTGGCCCAACCATCTTCTCCATTCTATAAAAGGAAGGGCTGAATGAAAAGGAATAATCTCAATTTCATCCTTTAACTAACCTACTTGGTTAGGCACGATTGTTGGCTTTTTCTAATATCACACCTCTGTTTTTATTAGGTTGCATAAAATCAAAGAAATGATTGGGAAAATAGCTCTGAGTGAAAATTATTATTTTTTCTGTGTGATTTTCATACTTAGATGATATTTCATCTAATAAATGTTGGCTTTCAAATATTGGACCGGGGGAAATTCTAGGATGATAATTAAGAAACCATAATAAAAGCTTCTGTTGTGCCTAAGAAATTATACAGTGTGTAAGGTGGTTGGCTTTGCATGCTGCCAACCCAGGTTTAATCCATAGCACTCTATATGACCCCCAATTCCCACCATGAGTGATGGCTGAGCATAGAGCCCACGTTTGTCCCCGAGCCCCATTAGGTGTGAACTAAAACCAAAAAAAAGTCTCAGATTTTGGAATAACCAGATATTTCTAAGTTAGGAAACCAAAGGTTTAAATTAAAAATAGATTAATTTGAAATTTATCAAAGTTGTAAGTTGTTCCTATAATTGGATTTGACTTTTTTTGTTTTTAAATTAGAAATATATTTACCTTCTCTGTGGAATATAATTTTTTACTCAATGAATGGTGACTTTTGATAGAGATGTTCTTCCTTTGATATGATTCATTTATAGAAATTTTCAGTTTATAATTTTGTGAACCAGTTGAGAAATATTTGTATTATACAATAATATAATGATGTATTATACTTTGTTGTTATAGTATTTAATATTTTGCCATTTAAATTTGCATTTCACTGGGAATTGATGATTATATAGGGAGTGGGTTAATATTCAGAATATTTATTTAAAATCTAATTGACCCAACACAAATGAAAAAGAATGTTATTTCCTTATTGCTCCCCAATACTAGTAAACCATAAAGTTAGTTAAAGGGCACGTACCAAAATATGTGGATTCAGGTTAGGGCTCAGACTTAGTTGTGAATGAGATGACAATAGCTTAATATAAAGGAGATATTATAAGCCAAATGGGCAACAACACAGTTATTTTAAAGATCAGTGCTAGAAAGATTAATAACAAAGAGAATCCTAAAAGTATTTAAAGTGTTCCACTTTTATTCCAGGCAGTTATTATTAATAACTAAAATATCACAACTTATTGCATAATAGAAGTGCTGCTAAATATGCAAGGAAAAGTTGATGAAAATGTATGTTTACTCTATGCCTTTTAATTCACCCTTGTCAGACTGCAATACATTTAGCAGCAACGAAATTGATGACATGAATAACATAAATATACCATATGTTTAATAGTGATTTTCTGCCTGTTGATACTCCAAAGTATAGATGCTTCTATCAGCTGAGCTGTGTGCATTATGTGTAAACCTCCTTCCCTAAGAAATTGGGTTTGCACAAAAAGCAATAGTCTACAATTTCATCTAATGCCTCTAAATCCAAATAGGCACTCCAAAAGTCAAACATTATTTTTAGTAGAAAGAACTCGGAATCAGTAGATCTCTCTGGTGTCTCTAATAGGAAAAGAAAGAGCTTTTCATCACTTGTCCTTTAAAGTATCGCTGCTAGTCAACATCCAAGCACAAGGCAAGATGGCTGGAAATCTTGGTATGAAATAGATCGCCTTTGCAAAAAACAAAACTCTAATGAGGCAAATATGTTCAGAAATGGAGGCAAGATTAAAACACCTAACGTTGAGTGGCAACATTTGCAGACTTATGTGAGTTAACAGCTTTCACAACCTCCCAGTTTAAAGAGACAGAGGGAGAGAGCTGCTGCCTGGAACTTGTGAGAGTTCTGACCTCATCTTCTAGAGAGCAACCATAGCTGCAGTTGTGTGATATATACTCAGATATCTAAAAGTTGCCATGGCTCACTTGGAATACAGCACAGAGTATAGCAGGTCAGAGGACAGTGATAACTTAGTCTCCAGTATCTTGCCAATGACAATTGTTGAACCCAACAGAAGCTAAAATGCCACTGAGTTATGCCATTGTAAATATGATATCTAATACAAAGATTGCCGATTCCTCACTGGGCCTGATGGAACCAACCTTGATGGTTATGCCAGGAAGCTATTCATTTTGGGGGACATTGTTAGGGTCTGGTATCGATAATTTCCCCCTCTCTGAACCCGCACAAAGAGTTCAGCCAGCAATGTAATACACAAGTGGAGTTTATTAAGCCAGCTAGCTGGGGTTAAGCTTCTAGGCACGCTGGCCCAAGCAAGACCCAGAACAAGGGAAAAGCCACAAATTTTATAGTCAGTGCTTACATCTGCTTATATCCTAACCCGCACGTACGAATTTTAACAAAAACATAAGTGAAAATGCAAGTTTCATGATTCAGAAGAATCCATACTTTCAATAGTACAGACAAGCAATTACAGATAGGTGATCTAGACATATTTTTAGAACATTCTGGTAGCTACCCACACTGCTTGTGTCTGGGTGGCTTCTATAGACCGTGAATAGCGGTTATCAAACTATTTGCCAAGGCTGAGTTTTCAGCCCAAATGACCTTCTCTCACAGATACCCGGGGGGAGAAGCAGGGATTTTAAGAAAAACCAAAAGGTCTCCTGAGCACCGCCGATAGTGATTCCTGAGTGCAGAACGCAGAGTAACCCCTGAGCATCGCCGGGTGTGACCCAAAAAGGAAAAAAGAAAAGAAATAGAAAAGCAAGGCAAACTTACAAACTATAGTAACTTCTGCCTGCTATGAAAACTTAGTAAAGAAAATAAATACATAAAAAAGTTCCAACCTCTGTAAACATTTTTAAATGGATAATGTGGGTCAGGGCTGGAGCGATAGCACAGCGGTTGGGCTTTCGCCTTTCACTCGGCCAACCCGTGTTCGATTCCTCCGCCCCTCTCAGAGAGCCCGGCAAGCTACCAAGAGTACCATGCCTGCCTGGCAGAGCCTGGCAAGCTACCCGTGGCGTATTGGATATGCCCAAAACAGTAACAATAAGTCTCACAATGAGAGACGTTACTGGTGCCCGCTCGAACAAAGCAATGAGCAACGGGATGACAGTGAATGTGGACCAATGGCAGAACTCACATGTTGAGCAGATCTGCTTTGTTTGTGCGGTGTCCTTGGTTCGATCCCTGACACGCAGATTCCCTAAACACTGCCATGTATACACCTAGTCCACAAGGGCACTGACAAGAGTAGCCCGGAGGGTCCCTGCACACTATCTCTGGGAGTGGCCATAAATGAATGTGTTAACAGGCAGTGAAATTTCATTAAGTATGCAAAAAGAACATTCAAAAGACATGTTCTCTGCTAATAATAATGTAACAGTGGAAATAAATGCTTTAAAATTTCAGTTTGATTAATTTAAAGTGTATTGAAAATCAAGAGTAGAAAGCCATATTTCTGTGAAAGTAAAGCAGTCCACAAAAAAAAATATGAGAAATTGCTTAGGATTTACCCAGAGGTTTAATTTTTTGTCTTTGCTTTTATCTTCATTAAGAAAAAGATAAATGACTGCAAGCTTTCAGCCATAAATGTATGAAAAGGAAAAACAGTCTAAGGGAAAAAAAGTAAAAGATAAGTGAAGAAATAATTGAGTTAGAAAGAAGAAACCCTAGATAAATTTAAAGGGCTTAGTTCTTTGTAATAAAATAGTAAAATAGAGTAATCTCTGTTAAATTTGATCAGCAAAAAAAAAAGAAAAAGGCATATGTAATTTAAGCATAGGAAATATTAGGTTTAAGTGCAAGAAATACAGAACTGATGCCGGTGGGGGTCTCTGGGGTGACTTATGTGAAGTGGGGAGGCGAGAGGGCCAGCCCTAGAGAAGGGAATCTTCAATTTTCTCTCTACACACCACTGTCACATGGGGAGATCTGGGGAAAATCTTGGACTGTGAGCCTTGCTCCTTGCAGGAAAGGAAAGTCAGTACTAGAACATCCAGACCTTTCAGGTCCCACACAGAAAAGAATTTTGGGAGAAGTGTTTGTTTGTTTGTTTGTTTGTGAGGTAAATAGATATTATTTGGAGGGTTTTTGAAGGTGTGGAGGGGGAGAGAGAGTAAAGTACTCGAGAGAGACCACAGGCTTCTCCAGGGGCGGAGAGAGCCCCTATGCACATCCCAGCAGTAGATACGGAAGCATGCAAGTACACATCTCAAGAGGGGAGATGTCCACATGTGCTCGGGCGCCACATGTGCTCGGCCATGTGGGTGCAGGCGGCACATGGGCTCAGGCAGCATATGCACCGGGATGAGTCTTAACAACAAAGTCTAAACCAGGTTTTATTGGGAAGTTTTGAGGTAAGGGAGACAGCGACAGACAGACAGACAGACAGACAGACAGACAGACAGACAGACAGAAAATAAAGGAATTTCCTCCAGAGTGGAGAGGGAGCTGCAGTACACACCCCAGCGTTAGATATAAAAGCCCACATCTCAAGAGGGGAGACGTGGGTGGCACATGTGTTTGGCACCACATACGTTAGGCAGCAACATCTGGGCACAGACAACACATGGGCTCAGGCAGCATCTGCATGCACGTCCTTTGTTCACGTTGGCTTTTCTAGGTTTTCTCCCAAGCTGCTTTTTCTGGGGCTTCCCACCCAGGTAAGCCTTGGTTGCAAGGGTGGTTGCCAAGGGAGTAGAGTTGCGGGTAGTTGATGGTCTTTGAAATTCCTTTCCTGGCCTTTGTTCCTGCTGGAGTTTCTCTCAAAGGGGATCCAGCCTCCTCTGCCAGGTAGAGGTCTTATCAGGCTTTAGTTCCTGTGCTCACAAGGTGAGGTTTTGCAGCCCTCAGGCTATTTTATTCATCATCATCATCATCATCATCATCATCATCATCATCATCATCATCATCATCCCTTTGATCATCGATTTTCTCAAGCAGTCTCAGTAAAGTCTCCATTCACCCTAGCCCCTGAGATTTTAGAAGCCTCTCTTTACTCGTCCTTCCCAATGGTGCCACATTGGAGGCTTTTTCAGGGTCAAGGAAATGAGACTAATCAGTTACTGGTTTTTGCATATGAATATGCGGGGGGGCAGGGAAAGGGAGGGGATTTTGCACACAATTCTTTGTTAATTTTTTTGACCCCTGAAACTGCAAGGACATCCAAGTGCCACTAGAAGTGACACCAGATCACAGAGTCAGGAGTTGTCCCTGGGAACTACCAGGTGTGACATGAATTCTTCACACCCTTCAATAAACACGATTAGATTATGAGCTATTTACTGTCATGGATTTCAAGAATTAACACAAGGGAATATAGAATACCTTAACCAATAACCAAACATCTTAAGATGTCATCAAGCAAACTTTTCACAGTAGCTTCTGAATCTAAAAGAGTCAGTGACGAGTTGTAAGAAATAGGTCATCGTGAATTGAAATTTATGAGGAGCCACCCAGTTCTACGAGCCTGACCCTCCAAATCACTAGGGGCTGGCCATGTGTCTAAGTGGTTGAACACATGTATCTAATGTACCAGACCCTGGTGCATACTCCCTAATTTCACTCCAGCAGAAACATGAGTTCGCCTCCAAGTGGTCTCTACAGAAACTAAAAGAAAAATCCAGGGGGCTGGAGCGATAGCACAGCGGGTAGGGCGTTTTTGCCTTGCATGCGGCCAACCCAGATTCGTTTCCCAGCATCCCATATCCCAGCATCCCTGAGCACCGCCAGGAGTAATTCCTGAATAAAAAGCGAGGAGTAACCTCTGTGCATCACCGGGTGTGACCCAAAAAGAAAAAAAAAAAAACAGGGTGTGTCAGGTGGGGAGAATCACCTTCCCTTGTTATTGAAGGGGCTTTTAGAAGCCTCTTTCAACAAAAGTATTCATTGTGGTAGTCTCAGACTAGTTTGAGTATAATCTATAGTTCTAAAGAAGCAACTCCCTTGGATCCGCTGTATCAGTTTGCTTTCCTTTACTTTCTCCATTCTGCCCAGCAACTTGCCCTTCTCACTCAATAGCCATCACAGTTGTCTGACACCTCATTTATTTCCTGATTTGCATTCCCTGTGGTTGCTGTTTGAGCAGTAAGTTAGCCCGGCTATCAATAATTTATTTTCCAAAACCACTTATTGAGAAGAAGGTACTTCTAAGTGCAATGATACCTTTATTACAATATTTGCTGAGAGCAAAGCTCATTTGTTATAACATTGACTGTGGTTTGAAAAGGCAAACAAGAGAAAGTATAAAATCCCCTGAACTGGAGTAACTCTAGCAGGTGGTTATGCTTGTCTACACACTAGCTCAAGATAAGACTGTATCCACAGTTTCCATTCATTTGTGATTGGTTGAGGATGGCTACAATAAATTCCAGAGAATACAAAAAACACATCTCACACAGCCATTCTATTATTCTTGAGTGGTTCATTCTATTTATGAGTGGAGTCCATCGGGCACTCTGGATTCAGCGCTACAGTTCCTTAACCCCGTCTCCTCACAAATGAAGAGATGTAATGACTCATTAAAATTCATTTATTGGTAGACATTCCCCTCTGAGATAAAACTAAGCTCCAGTCAGTTTCCTTTCCCAGATTTAGTCTTTTAATCATTTTGCTGCTGACTTGAATAATTATTGAATTTTTTTTCCAACTTAGCCACTAAAAGTAGGGTAAGAGAGTTCATTGAAGTGATTTCAACTTGTTTTTGTTTGAGGGCCACACCCAGCAGTGTTCAGGTCTTACTCCTGGCTCTGCACTCAGGGATAATTCCTGGCAGTGCTCAGGTGACCATAGGAGGTGTCTGGAATAAAACCCAGGTCAGTCTCCTGCAAGACTTTACCCACTGTACTTTCTCTCCAGCCTCACCGTAGCGTTTTAAACTCTAGTTGTATTATGATACCTGTATTCCAGTCATTGAACATTTTGTTTCCAAGCTTCTGTTCCTATTTTATGAATCTCAATACCTTTCTGAAGTCATAGAA
Organism: Sorex araneus; assembly: GCF_027595985.1. Lineage (NCBI taxonomy): Eukaryota > Metazoa > Chordata > Mammalia > Eulipotyphla > Soricidae > Sorex > Sorex araneus. The sequence continues at coordinate 33,627,995 of NC_073313.1, read as the reverse complement.
TGGACTACCTCATTATTTGTTTTTTTTTTCTTTCTTGAAGTCCCCCAAACAGTTAGAGAATTCCACCTGGCATGGGGTACTTCTTGGGCCCAGGAGTGCTGGTGATTCTTCAACGCCAGACCTGTCGTTTTTTTCTTTTCATTCTTTTCTTCTTTATTATCTTTTGGCGGTGGGGAGGGGTAGGCGATGGTCATACCAAGTTGTGCTCAGATCTTACTCCTGACTGTTCACACAGTGATCATATTTGCCAGGGCTCGAGGGAATATACGGGAATGCCAGGAATCAAACCCAGGTCAACTACATGCAAGGCAAAAGTCCTACCCACTGTGCTATTGCTCTACTCCACCATACCTGGCATTTCTTGCACGGGTCGGGGGGCTTTAGAGCTACAGCCAGGCGGTGATGGTTGGGAGGCCTGCCTGCATTGACAGGGACAAAACTCTGGGCTTTTGCTTTAGTTCTTTGAACTATCTCCCTGGTCTGTATAATTATTTTAAAGTTTTTTTTTAAAGTATTGTTTTATACGTATATATTTTGAGTATATACCAAGACGTTATTGATTTCACATGATTTAATAAACATTAGCTGGCACATCTGCACATTTTATAACTATGTTCCTGCCAATTGTCTATTTTTACCAAGTGACTTCAAATGTATAGTGAGATAGCACAATGCAAATATGATCATGATTATGCATTATTAAACCAAAAATGCAAAGAGATTCTTTAAAAGGCCTAGGGTGAAAATTCAGCTGCCATCTCTGTTCACATATTCACTTAATCACATCATTGAAATTGTCAGTGAATCATATTGAATGGTTGTCAAATATCACTGATCTGAAAAATAATGCACTCTGCACTCTTACTGGCATGTGATCCTAGATAAAGAGTTTAAAGTCCTCTAAACTAGATTGTATGAGTCCTTTAGATATTAGGAAACTTAACTAGCCATGTAATATATATTTTGGAGTATCTTAGATATACTTTCTTAGAACAAATGTAAACTGCTTCCATGTATTGTTTATAAATCTAAAGTTCATATATAAATTTCATGTGCAAGTTAATTTATGTTAGACACCGTTATTTCTTACACTACATTTTCAGTACAGTCAATAAGCCTTTAATGTCTGACTATTCTATGCCTTTAATTCTAAAGCTGCAGAAAACATACATTCTTTTAACCCTTTCACTCACAAACAGCAGTATCTTTGCAAAAGGATTTTATGATTTTGGTTCCACTGCAACATCTGTAAAATATACAAATATACATAGCTATAACGTAGCTATAGTTTTTTTCTAAACACTCTCCTATGGAATATAAAACTACAAAGATGCCTACCTTGAAACTTCTTAATTGCTATTCAGATGTAATGTGAAACTCTTAAATTGAAGCCAATTGTGATTTAAAATAATTTTGTAAGGTTATCTATTTACCCTCCCCAATACTTTTGTTTCATCAAGGGAAACAATAATTGTTTCCTGTTTATTCAACTTAAAATTGATAATGCTATTAACCTATGATATGTACACATGGGGGGAACTATATGGCTACAAATTTAATTTTAATTGCATTTTTATATTAATGAATACAAACTGGGCTGGAGCACAGCGGTAGGGCATTCGCCTTTTACGCAGCTGACCCGTGTTCGATTCCTCCGCCCCTCTCGGAGAGCCCGGCAAGCTACCGAGAGTATCGAGACTACATGGCAGATCCTGGCAAGCTACCCGTGGCGTATTGGATATGCCAAAAACAGTAACAATAAGTCTCACATTGAGAGACGTTACTGGTGCCCGCTTGAACAAATCGATGAACAAGGACAGTGACAGTGATGACAGTGTCAGTGACAGGCAATACTAATTCGTGTTTGTACTCTTGTCTTGAAATCTGTATACATAGTGCAAGGTTAGAAAACTGACATGGAGTTTTTGTTAAAAAGAGGTATGTGGTGTTGCCAGGTATAACATTATCTTTATAAAAACTTAAGTTAAATAAAGTTACATTGAAAGAGCATATATGCATAATTATTATTGAGGACAGTCTCCGTATTTTAAAAAATGATGACCCATAGTATATGGTCATCATTTTTTATACTTTTTATAAGGAGATGTTTTTAGATTAGTTCAAAGAGATAGTTTGGCAATGATTTGTTGTTTTCAGTAAGATTACATGAACAGAAATAGTTGTGTTTTTGTTATATTTGTTAGAATTTTTGTTCATTTTAATGTTCACTTTTTTAGCATTTTTGTCCTTTTTTATGCTTTGGTTTTAGTGTTTTGTGTGTTGTTTGTTTTGTTTGTTTTGGTGTCACACCTGGCTGTGCTTAGGGATTGTCCTGGGTAGGCAGGACCTGCACTATCGTTCCAGCCAACACTGTGTGCTTTTAATTAACCATTCTAAATATTTACTTTCAAAGTGGTACCATATAGACAAATAAAATCACAGTTCTATTAAAAGAATTATCTTGTGAATAAATGACTATAAGCCTAATCATATGAAAATACAATGTTATTTTAACTTATTAATCTTTTTTCAGAGGAATTTGGGACATACATCTTCCCAAAACAGCCCAGCTGTGTTCATGGTTTACTCCTGGCTCTGTGCTCCGGGATCACTTCTTCAGTTTTTTGGTTTTTGTTTGTTTGTTGTTTTGGCCGCAGCCAGCAGAGTTCAGGGGTTACTCCTCCCTCTGCACTCAGGAATCCCTCCTGGTGGCACTAGAGGGACCACAGGAGGTGCTGAGAATCAAATCCTGGTCAGTCTAGCACAAGGCAAGTGCCCTAGCCACTGTCCTCCTCGTTCTTTGGCATTCAGATGGCTAGTTTTATGCAACACCAGTGATGTTTGTTTGTTTGTTTGCTTGTTTGTTGGGCCACACCTGGTGATACTCAGGAGGTACTCCTGGCTCTGCAATCATGAGTTACTCCAGGTGTGCTTGGGAGGGGCATATGGGGTGCCTGGGATCAAGCCTACATTGGCTATACGCAAGGCAAATGCCCTATCCACTGTCCCATCACTCCAGCCCCTAGTGAGTTAGTCTTGATAAACACTTTTCATTTTCATTAAGGATAAAATTTTGGGCCATATCCCTCAACCCTCACTTGTCAATATTAAATATGTGGCTTGTGGCGGATGGTCAACAATATTTAATGAATGACTGTAGCACTGCACTGCACTGTCGTCCCATTGTTCATCGATTTGCTCGAGTGGGTACTAGTAATGTCTCCATTATGAGACTTGTTGTTACTGTTTTTGACATATCGAATGCCCCACGGGTAGCTTGCCAGGCTCTGCCATGTGGGTGGGATGCTTGTGGTAGCTTGCTGGGCTCTCAGAAAAGGAAGGAGGAATCACGGGTCAACCACGTGCAAGGCAAAGGCCCTACTACTTGTTCCTTCAAAGATTGCATTGTATTGTAAAATACAATAATTGAAGGTACGAATAGTATTTTACCCTTTGTCTTTCTTTTCTTTTTTCCCTTTATTTCCTGCCTTTAAAATAACTTATTTTTTGGCCACACCTTCAAGTGCTGGGCTATTACTGCTGGCTCTGAACTCAGAAATTACTCCTGGCAGTGTTCTGGGGACCATATGGGATGCCAGGGTTGGGATGGAACTCAAATCAGCCACATGCAAGGCACGAGCCCTGCCCCCCCACACTAGCCCTCTGGCCCTCTTCTCTCTCTCCATCTCTCTTCCTTTTTTTTTTTTTTTACTTTTCCTGAATTTTTAAAGTCTTTTATTTTTATTATTTTATTTCACTTTATTTTCATTTGGTGGGCTGGAGTGATAGTGCAGAGGGTAGGGCGTTCGTTTTGCATGTGGCCAACCTGGGTTTTATTCCTCCGCCCCTCTCAGAAAGCGAGGCAAGCTATGGAGAGTATCCCGCCCATATCAAAGAGCCGGGCCAGCTACCCATTTTTGATATGCCAAAAACAGTAACAACAAGTCTCACAATGGAGACATTACTGGTGCCCGTTAGAGCAAATCGATGAGCAATAGGATGACAGTGACAGTGATACAGTGATTTTCGTTTGGGGGCCACATCTGGTGTTACTCTGGGTTTATTTCTGACTGAACTCAAGGATCACTTCTGTCAGTGCTTGGGTGACCATGTTTTTGATTTCAGGGATTGAATCCAGCCCAACCAAGGCAAGTGCTTTAACCCCTGTACTGTCTCTTTGGTCCAATAGTTGCTCTTTTTAAATGCATCATGTTTGGAAAGACTGTTAATATTTAGGGAGTTTCACTTAGTAAGAAGTTTCTTTAGCTTGACTACTGCAAAATGGCAGTGGCAGATGTTTTATAAAAGACACCTAAAAGATTGCAAAAGCAAATTCTATTTGTCTTGAATCTTGGAAGGAATGTTTCAGTTTTAAATAACCTATAAGAAAGAAATGTTGAGTGTGAAAGAACCAAAAAATAGAAGATAGACGTAAGTGCATGAGGTGTATGTATCAGGAGAGACCTTTATGAAAAGCATTCCAATGCGTGACATTTCCTTCACTGTGAGTTTTTTTTTTAAGATTCTGGTTAAGCAAATACACCCAAAATTTTCACACTATTTCATGTTTCCTTTCTTAATTTTTCTTCTATGAAATTATTTTCTATGATTTAATTTTAGCATTTTCCATCTAGTAAACTCATAGGCCAAGCCTGATGGATACCAAAATATTATTTGTCTGTATCTCTTACCCTAATTTAAAAGTGCTTTGTTTGCATTCTGCATAACAATAGGAACAAAAGTAGCTACGTAGGATAAATCTTGAAATGTGAAATGATCTTCAAGACTTAAGTCCTTTGATACAAATCTGAGGAATCTTCTCTTTTCTTTTTTCTTTTTTCTTTTTTTGCTTTTTGGGTCACACCCGGCAATATACAGGGGTTACTCCTTGGCTCTGCGGCTCTGCACTCAGGAATCACTCCTGACGGTGCTCAGGGGATCATATGGGATGCTGGAAATCAAACCCTGGTCAGCCACATGGAAGGCAAATGCCCTACCTGCTGTGCTATCAATCCAGCCCCAGGATCTTCTAAATCTTAACTAATTTCATCTGGCTGCCTGAAGCGTGCTGTGTTTGCATGAATGTCCACAGCTAAGAAGTAACTTTCTCAGTGCTTGTCTCAAAAGACAACAAGTAGTAGATGTAGTAGATACTGGAGCGATAGCACAGCAGGTAAGGCATTTGCCTTGCACGCGGCCGACCCAGGTTCGTTTCCTCCATCACTCTCGGTAAACCCGGCACCGAGAGTATCTCGCCTGGCAAGCTCCTCATGGCATATTTGATTTGCCAAAAACAGTAACAAAAAGTCTCACAATGGAGACGTTACTGGTGCCCACTCGAGGATATCAATGAACAATAGGACGACAGTGCTACAGTAGATGTTATGTATTTGAAAGATGATGGGTCCCCTATTCAAAAAGATATAATCTATTCAATATCCCAATTAGAATTGCAAATTATTAAGAGATTTACAAACTAAAATAGAAAAAAAATTGTCTCCTTGCTCCCACCAAAAATTGAAAAAGCATGAAAAGTATGTTAAGCATTTTATTCCTCTGTATTAAATGCAGGGATATCATGGCACTATCATTCCTTTTTTTTCATTGACCTTTTTTCTCTCACTCCCTTCTGCTCTGCTCAAGGAATTTTCATTTTCCTTATTGGAACTGGTGATCACAATGATTTTTATGTCAAATCTTCCTCATTCTTAAGTCAGTGTGTACCGTTCTATATTTGATGAACTCGTTCAGCAATTCTTCTTTCAGTAAAGGTAATTAAAAACCACATAAACTTGTCCAGGTCCGTAATCTCTTTTCATTAAACCACCACATTTCAGGTTTGCTTTAAATCTTACAGTTTCCTTAAGTATTCTTAAATCTTAAATATATCAATATATCATATATAAATCTTTTCACTGTAACTACCAGGGGACCACTAAATTTAAGGAGTAGAAAATAATATTGACAACTTTAGATTGCATCCATGCCCTGAAGGAACCCGGTAGAAAACAAAACCCAGATAAAACAAGGCTCTCTTGAATACGCAGTAAAAGAGAATCGTTCCTCATAGTCCAGTCCTGGCACACTTAGTTAGGATGGAGAATACCAAGTAATAAACAGTGCTCTTTGAAATGTGTCTATATCCACTTTGGAATTGCTAGATAGGTATTTCATCCAAAATCAGGCATTTTAGTCTAAGAACTGATGTGGGCACAGGAAATAGTTTTGGTTCAATTTCTGTTCTCACACGTACAAAATGGGGAATACATTATTCTCTTCCTAAGGCCAATTCCTTAGTTTTCTTAAGGGCTTATTTTGCCCCAAGAAAATGTTTCCCCTAATATTTGACATAAGAGTCATAAAAATCATCCTGACCTAAACATTTTACTAAGAGTCACAATCAAATATTCCGTGGGAACTACAATAAGATTGTATTATGTTGAGTCAAATGGTAAGAAATTTCTATGCTCTAAAATGATAATTGAATAAAACCTCTTTGATAGACAGTACTCAAAACTCTGAGACAGTGTCTTTTGTGGTAGTTTATAAGTAAAGTCTTAGGCTTATTTGCAGGGACTCCTAAAGCCAATCTTCATGTGTAAGTGATCTTATTTCTGGAAAAATTCAATGCATGCTATTTAATTTTCACACACAATATCAATTTTCACACCTATTCATTTGGTATCAGATGCTTTCATCTTGCGAAACAGAAAAACAGAACTTTGGGCATCCTCAATGACCTCAATATTGAATTTCCTCATATCTAGTGCTTGTTATAACACTCTCTCACACACAAACGTCTGCCCGTATATTAGTACGCATGTTATATAAATGTTTTTTGTTTTGTTTACTAGATAGACATATAATTATTCAGTGACACAGATTTTAGCATAATTTAGTTTTTTCCCTTTTCACAGTTATTTAGAAACTAGATTGGGAATCTGTGAAAGATCAAAGGATTTATATATATATATATATGTATATATATGAAAAAGATAAAACATTCAGAGAACATACTAGAGATATATATATGAAAATTATAATAAAATCCATTGTATAGAGTGCAATAGATTATTTAAGAGTAGCTAATAGTGATTTTCTAAAATCTATCACATAGCTACATAGCAATATATATGGTTTTATATCAACACTAGGCATGTGACAATTTTGAGTGAAAATTTGTTAGACTGTTGACATGAGGCATTCAAAAGTGATGTGAAGACTGAATTCTTTAGACATGATATAATATTCTCTTCTCGATTCTTAAGAGAGATTAATTGCTATTAATTATTATAGTCTTTGATAGACTGAAGAAGAGATAAAACATGACCAAAATGAATAATATTTCTTGTCTATATCATGGTGTCCAGTATTTACTAATTGACATTTCCCAAATGCATAATACTGGCTTCCTCTAGGGACTCTGAAATCATCTAGGAGAATGTCAGTAGGCTTGATTGCAATTATGGAGCCTTTTCTGGTTGCTCGCTTAAAGAGGATACATTTACAGAGGGGCACTATTGATTATTTTTTTGAAAATGGGGTGGTAGGCCAATTAAGTTTGGGAACCTCTGATTTAGATAGAGGTAGTGAAGTGTTTCATGGATTCTCAAGGTGTAGTTAATGAGGGATTTCTAATATCCAAACCTAATTCAACCTAAATTGAACTTTGTGGAAGCTTAAGGTGACTATTATTATTATTATTATTATTATTATTATTATTATTATATCACCGTAAGATACAGCTACAAGCTTTCATATATGTATGAGTTTCAATCATCACTGTATTATTGTATTACTGTCATCCCATTGTTCATTGATTTGCTCAAGCGGGCGACAGTAACATCTTCATTTGTCTCGGTCATGTGCTAGTGTAGCCCAATGGCATCTGCTTACTCCAGGAATAATAACTGCTGTTACTGTTTTTGGCATATCAAATACATCACAGGTAGCCTGCCAGGCTCTGCTGTGAGAGAAAAATGTAAAAAATAAAAAATAAAAATAAAGAGGTTGCATGGCCATGAATGCAGCTGTGCACTCCAGGAAAAAATTGTGTCGCTCTCTTCTGGGAGCTTTGTATTATAGTCTCTGGATCTTGGATGTTGATGAGATTGCATGGCACCAGGGAAAGTTTGTGGGTGTGACTGCCAAGCTACTGGAAAACTAAGGATCTGGGTGGAGGAGGCCCAGGCCCTATCCGAGCAGGCTTGGAGATCTCAGTTACAGGTCCTGCATGCCTGGGTTCTTCTGTTAGAATGATCAAACACCCATACCTCCACCAGTGCACATTCTCCGCCACCAATGTTCCCAGTATGCCTCCACTTTCCAACCCTCCCCCTGCCTCCATGGCAGACAATTTTCCCCATAGTCTCTCTTTACTTTTAGGCATTATGTTTTGCAATACAGATCCTGAGAGGTTATCATATTTGGTCCTTTATCTACTTTCAGCACACATTTTCCATCATTCATTGTCTTAGTGATCCCTTCTCTATTCCAGTTGCCTTCTCCCCCAGCTCATGAGACAGGCTTCCAACTATGGGACAATATTCCTGGCCCTTGTGTATACTGACAGTGACTCTTATAACCAGTATCCTTCTTTGTGAAATGTTTAAGAACTCACAGTTATGTAAGTTCATAGTTATATGAGTTTAAAGAGGGGGTTAGCAAGAAAGGTCTGTTCAGAAAAACAGTATATAGCCATTAGTCAATTTTAAGATAGAATGAATACTTATGTGTATATTTTATGTAAAAGTTTAAAACAATAATTACAAAAAATTAAAAAATTGAATACTAAAATCAGTAGATTGAATAGCTTCAAAAGCTGATTCTTAAAATAAATAGATCAATGAAGTATAAAAATCTATTCTTATCTTAATAAAAGTGTGTAATAATGAAAAAAGGGAAAAGTCAGTGAGAAGAAGGGACAAATAACCACAGATACAAAATTATCAGAAAATACTATAAGCAATACCATAAGAATTCATTTTAAAAAATCCAGGACAATGTTGATTTTCTAGTACGATGTAAATTGTTTAAATTGAAGGAAAATAAATAAAACTGAAACTAATTTATTTAAAAATAATTATTTTTTGTGAATGCAACAGTGGAGCGATAGCACAGTGGTAGGGCGTTTGCCTTTCTGTGTTTGATCGCTCTGCCCCTCTCAGAGAGCCCAGCAAGTTACCAAGAGTATCATGCCCTCATGGCAGAGCCTGGCAAGCTACCCGTGGCATATTGGATATGCCAAAAACAGTACCAATAAGTCTCACAATGAGAGACATTACTGATGCCCACTCGAACAAATTGATGAGCAGTGGGAAGACAGTGACAACTTAAACTATACCAGAATTTTTATATGTTCATTTAATCTAACTCTTAAAGTATTAATAACTCCTATATATTGAGGTATCCCTGAGCACATAAAAATAAAATTCTGCATTTCCTTTAGTGGCATTCAGGATAACCTTAGTGCCAACATGAAATTAAATAAGTATATATGACAATATAACTTTTGAATACAAATACAAAGGTTCTATTGTGTTGAAGTTTCTGGCACTGATTGCAACCATAACTCCAACATGGTAAGTACTACATAAATATTAGCTGTTACTTGCACAGACCTTTTCAAAGAGAGGCGTGAAAGAAAACTGCCTGATGAAAAATGAGCAAGGCATATTAGCAGACAATTTATAGATGAAATTGTAATTGTCAATCACAAATGGTATTCCAAATGCAATGAGAATCAGGGCAACGGATTAAACTAATAATGTAGTATCTTGTAATTGATCAGATAAAATGAAATAAAAAAAAACTATTGCTGATAATGAAAGAGCCTACTTATTATATACATTGCTATTTCTAAATTTAATTGCTGGGGCGTGAAAGAGGGGGGAAGGACCTTTGCTCTCACAGGGATGAAAGCAGTTCAATCCCATGGTTGTTTTGATCTGCATCCCACAGAGGCTAGCACACATCCAAAAGAACAAAAGCAACCACTGTTGGAGAGGATGTGGGGAGAAAGGGACCCTCCTACACTGCTGGTGGGAATGTCGGCTAGTTCAGCCCTTTTGGAAAACAATATGGACGATTCTCAAAAAATTAGAGGTTGAAATCCCATTTGACCCAGCAATACCACTGCTGGGAATATATCCCAGAAAAGCCAAAAAGTATAGTCGAAATGACATCTGCACTTATATGTTCACCGCAGCACTGTTTACAATAGCCAGAATCTGGAAAAAACCCGAGTGCCCTAGAACAGATGACTGGTTGAAGAAACTCGGGTACATCTATACAATGGAATACTACGCAGCTGTTAGAAAAAAATGAGGTCATGACGTTTGCATATAAGTGGATCAGCATGGAAAGTATCATGCTAAGTGAAATGAGTCAGAAAGAGAGAGACAGACATAAAAAGATTGCACTCCCAAGAACTGTAGAAATAAGTACCAGGAGGTTGACTCCATGGCTTCGAGGCTGGCCTCACGTTCCGGGGAAAGGTCAACTCAGAGAAGCGATCACCAACTACATTGTAGTCGAAGGCCATGTGGGGGAAGGGAGTTGCGGGCTGAATGAGGGCTAGAGACTGAGCACAGCGGCCACTCAACACCTTTATTGCAAACCACAACAGCTAATTAGAGAGAGAAAACAGAAGGGAATGCCTTGCCACAGTGGCAGGGTGGGGTGGGGGGGAGATGGGATTGGGGAGGGTGGGAGGGACACTGGGTTTACGGGTGGTGGAGAATGGGCACTTGTGAAGGGATGGGTTCCAAACTTTGTATGAGGGAAGTATAAGCACAAAAGTGTATAAATCTGTAACTGTACCCTCACGGTGATTCTCTAATTAAAAATAAATAAATTAAAAAAAAAAAGATTGCACTCATCTGTGGAGCATAGAATAATAGACTATAAGACTAACACCCAAGATTAGTAGAAATAAGTACCAGGAGGTTGTCCCCATGGCTTGGAGGCTGGTCTCTCATTCTGGGCAACTCAGAGAAGGGAACACCAAGTAAAATGTGGTTGGAGGTCATGCAGGGGAAGGGTGATGCGTGCTGAATATAGACTAGAGACTGAACACAATGGCCACTGAACACCTTTATTGCAAACCACAACACCTAATCAGAGAGAGAGATCAAAAGGGAATACCCTGCCATAGTGGCAGTGTGGGGTGGGGGGAGATGGGACTGGGGAGGGTGGGAGAGATGCTAGGTTTACTGGTGGTAGGGAATGGGTACTGGTGAAGGGATGGGTTCTTGAACTTTGTATGGGGAAAACACGAGCACAAAAATGTATAAAACTGTAACTGTACCCTCACGTTGATTCACTAATTAAAAATAAATAATTAAAAAAATAAAAATAAATAAAACTAAAAAAAAGAAAACAGTTCAATCCTCAGCACTGCATATGATAGACCCCCAACACCATAGAGGATTTTCACTCATGAGCACAGAGCCAGGAATAGCCCCTTCGCACTGATGGAAATGACCAACATCCTCAAATTTATTTCTGGGGGTGGAGAGAGAGAGGGAGGGAGAGAAAGGGGGAGGAGAGAGGAGAGAGGAGAGAGAGTGTGTCCAATAAGCTGAGAGCATGCATTTGCATGGAGGAGACCCAGGTTTGACGTTCAGCCCTGTATACCTGAGTACCTCCAGGAGGAACTCCAGAGCACAGAGCTAGGAGTAGACCCTGACCACTGCCAGCTGTAGCCCAAAGTCAAAAACAAAACCAGAACCCTAATTGCTGCAGCTGGAGAGAGAGTACAGCATTTAGGGCACTTCCCTAATAAGGAATCAACCATGGTTTGATCCCCTGAATCCCATATAGTTCCCTGAGAACGACCAGGAGCCAACCCTGAGCACAAAACCAGGAGTAAGTCCTCCATAAAGCTGAGTGTATTCAACAAAAACCCAAGAGGAAAGAGGGGAGAGGGAGGGTCTTGGATACTTGGTGGTGGTTAGTTACAGTAACTTTATACATCAAAAGCATAAATGTTAACATGATTGTATTCATTTTACCCAAGCTAAATAATAATGACAAAAGTTAGTATAATAACCCAAAAAATATTTGCTCAAAAATGTGAACCATGTGTAAGATCTCACTTATGTATTTGCTTCAAATAATATGCTTGTTTGACCATAGGTATAATGATGTAAACTATTCTTAAAAATTACAGAAATGATATGATACATATGTTGTATATGCATATACGTAAATAAAAATAGTAAAAAAAACAAATAGTTCACCACTCAAAAATGGTAATGTTTGTTACTTACACCTCAACTAAAGGATAATAAAATACTTCTGACAACACAGCTTAAACTAATGTGTACCTTTAGAAAAAAATTGATTATAGTGAGACAAGACCCTCTGAGACACATTTTATAACAATATATGTGTAAAATATCTTAGTAAACCATGCTATCTACTCAGTACACCATAGAGCAAGGACCACAAACTTAACAGAGGTGGCCCCCTGGCCCATTGCATATGATAGGCAATAAAAAGAAAATTTATTGCAAATCAATAGAAATTTGCATAAATTTAATAGTATTATTATAACTGTCTACAAACTATCTCCATAAGACTAAAATACAACACTATTCTTTCATTGTTTTGGAAGGTTAACAAAATAACCCATAATATACTTATTGTATAAATCATAAAGTTGTAATTAGAGGTGTAGTAAGTTATTCTAAAATTTCTATTTCTTAAGAGTTCAGAATAAGAAAAATGTTTATTGTCTCTGACTAAAAAAGTAAACTTCCTTGTATTAGCTGGTGAGGCATAGGATCCTTCCTACCTAATTTCAGTGTCTGTTAGCATTAACCCAGATTTGTTCAACTTTTCTGGAACTGTTCCCTCTTCACTTCATAATGATAATGTCTTACCCCTTTCCATTACTCAGTTCCTTGCATTATTTGCATTTTAAAGTTTCCATAGTTCTGTTCCAGATTGTTTAACAACTTCATTATATGCCATATTATCCCTGAGAACAGCACTTCTTATTCCAAATCAGGTAATAGCTTTCACCTCGCCCCCCCCCGTCCCCCGCCGTCGACCCCCACACTTCAGTTATCTGGGCTATTGTTAATAGTGTTTCTGGATCTGCCACTTTCTTGTAGGCTGTATATTCCCTCTTCTCAAATTCAAACAACACTGACTAGCTTCTATCTATTGCTTGCCCTGCTACAGTGGGTTTTTTCCACAAAAATTTCAAGATACACTATGTTTTAGCTAATTTTTCCCCAGTGATTATAAATAACTTTTCTTGGAATACATGCATGCCTGGGATGGAGCGATAGGGAAGCGGGTAGGGCGTTCGCCTTGCACGCAGCTGACCTGGGTTCAATTCCTCCGCCCCTCTCAGAGAGCCCAGCAAGCTACCGAGAGTATCTCGCTTGAACGGCAGAGCCTGGCAAGCTACCCATGGTGTATTCGATATGCCAAAAACAGTAACAACAAGTCTCATAATAAAGACATTACTGGTGCCCGCTCAAGCAAATCAATGAGCAATGGGATGACAGTGACAGTGACATGCATGCGTATTGCTATAGCCATTGTCTGTGCTTCTGTGAGTTTGTATGTGTTTTCCAGTGTTGTCTTTTTGATGTGATAAAATATGTAATATAAAATTTAACAACTAAGTCATTTTAAGCATACAGGCTTTCCAGAACTTTCATCCTCTTAAACTGAGACTTTTATCCATAAGATAATAAATCTACATTCCCCGTCTTGCTTAGTTACTAATTCAACAAGTACATTGGCTTATAGGCACTGATATAACTAGAGCACAAGAGTGGAAAACTTCCTTATTTCTGAAACTTAATTGTCATGACACTGAAATCAAATCATCCATTGCTGAAGATCATCATTTTTTCCCACTCCCCTGTTATAATTTTTTAAACAATTTTTGAGGATCAATTATTTTAAAAGAGAACCTCACTGTATGACAAAACAAGTATAAAAGATAGATTGAAGTAAAATTTCATCCAGTAATAGTTTAGAATCTTTGGAATAAAATATTTAACCAAAATGAGTAATTGTAGTTGACCTCTTGAAGGGCATCTGGGTTGTTCCTGGTTTGGGAATGTTGCAAATGAGGCTGGTGCAAACACTTAAACACTTTAGGATTTTCTTAAACATACATTTTCATTTCTTTGGGATCAGTACCCAAGATCCTAATTGTTGAAATGTGTGTACACACATTTTCAGTTCTTTTGTAAGGAACAACCAAACTTTTTTAATTTACACCTGTACTTTTACATTTCTGCCAGTTATATGTGAGGCTCCATCTTCTGCATAGCCTTCTCATCATTTAATGTTGTCACTATTTTTAAATTTCAGCCATTATGATAAATGTATCGTGTTATCTCATTGTGATTATAATTTGCATTTCCCTAATGACTAATAATGTTGAACATATTTCCATGTGCTTTTTTGCCTGATGTTTGTGTTTCACCTGACTCCACTAAAAGTGTTAAAAGAACATGAAGGACAGGGAAGGTATTTTCCTTTGAAAATGAAACCCTGCAGATTTTGATTCCCAAACCCAGTCCTGAATAGATACAAGAAAACTAGCTATTAGTCCTATTGTTTATTAGTTATATGTGCTTTGAAAGCAAGGGCATTTTAGTCCAATGCATTCAGTCCTAATTATAATAGAATTCCTCTGCACAAGATAAAAGAACTGATGAAATATCTTTTTTTCCTTTTTGAGTTTCAATTATGTATTAGGTAGTAGGTCTTAATTTTAGGCATCCTTTATGAGCTATCATTATTATACATTATGCTTGGAAATACTCTGGCCTCTTTAATCTATAGTAATCTATTTATGTACTCTAAGTACATTAAATTCCTCTATCTTTCTAAATGCATTTGGGGACACTTGTTTGTTACAAAAAGTACATTTATGAATGCATTTTGTTTCATTTTTAGATTGTTAAAAGCTGTAAAGCTGCTTCGTTTCTGAAAATATCAAAATGCAATTACTTTCATATTTTGTTTTCTTTCCGAACAGGTATTTATCTCTTTCCTTCAAATGTTTCCCCTTTATCTTTCACAGGTTGATTTAGTGAATATTGGAAGCACTGACATAGTAGATGGAAATCATAAACTGACTCTTGGTTTGATTTGGAATATAATCCTCCACTGGCAGGTAAGATCCTGATGAGTATTTTCTAGTTGTCTGATGTGTTGCTGATCCTTCCTTTCATTTTTACCCTTGACCTACAAAACGAACATGTATATGTCTAACTATACAAGGCACATTTTTACTGTGCTGACATCCAAGTTGGCACAGGTAATGCCATATGTGATGTGAAAGACTGGTGAATAATAAAACATAAAACAAGTTCTAGCACATTTTCAGGAATATTTTATAAATTTTATTCTATGGGGTATAATGAAAAAAGAAAAGACAGTCCAATAGGTTCATTAAAATATTATCCACAAAGATGTATCATCTATTAACTCATTCATGTGAAATTACCTTATTTATAAAATCAAAGGTATTTTTACTGTCAACCATTACCTTAGTTTTTGTTATTCTTGGTTAATATCAATTTAAACCAATATTATAAAAGGATCTGTGAACTTTGATAATCTCTGCAAGTATGTGTGCTTTACAAATAGTCATTTCATAAATTTCTTTGGAAATTGTAATTTTTCCTAAGCCACCTCAGTATAAGGTCTCAACTCTGCTTATGTTCATAGGAGCTCTGAGAAAAGATGAAAGGTCATTTAGTGAAAATAATATGTACACTTTTTGGATTAACTTTATATGAACTTAAATTTCAACTCCCTCATTTGTCATGTTAGTGAAACTAGGTGTATCACTGTCCATTTACGGATCATAATTTATCAGTGTCAAAAAACGATAGCTTGTGGACTGGAGCGATAGTACAGTGGGTGGGACTTGCATTGCATATAGCCAACCCAGTTTGATACACTGGCATCCCATATAACCTCACCAGGAGTGATCCCTGAGCAAAAGAACTAGGAGTAAGTCCTGAGCAGTAATGGGTCTGACTCAAAAATTAAAAAGTTAACTTTTATATTTGTCAAGATTACATGTAAAAATCCATAAATCACTCTTAAAATACCATTGACTTTAGAGATGTAGCATGCGAATACATTTGATTAGAATTTTCACGCATGTTTTAATAATTTGGAGGGTTAATTGAATAGTCTTCTCTTTTTTAGTAACAATACATTTTACTAAAATATATTTATAAAGATGTAACTTATAGAGCATAACTTTTCCAGTTCTACCTGTAAACTTCAAATTATACTAGACTTGTTAAAAAATAGTTGAGTACTTCACAACTGTTATGAAGCTGGAAAATTTCCCTCACTACTGGCCTAGTCTGTCAAAAATCTTAAGATATTTGCAAAGTTATGCAACCATCACAACAATCTAATATTAGCACATTTATACTTCCTTAAACATAATTCTCATGTCCATTTATAGTCACTTCTAACTCTCCCAATCCTGAGCAAACAATCCGTTTTCTGTCTCTGCATCTCTGCTTTTATATCAACAGAATCAAACAATATGTGTTCTTTGGTTTCTGGGTTCTTGCACAGAATGTATTCTTCAAGTCTCATTTCTATTGCAATAGTAGTTAATTTTATAGGGTTCACTTTTAACCTGAGTTATAGTTGGTCTTGTTCTGTCAGAGAGCATGTGGACCACACATATACATACTAGCATGTGAACCAGACATATAAATACGCAGTCATAGTCATATTGTTCTCCAAGTAAAAAAAATGAAACTCACTGAACAGGCTCAAATCAATTTCACAGTAAGATTGGAAGAGACAAGAAACCATAGTTTCTCCCAGCCTAGGATAGATCAACAGAGTATCAACAAAGCTCAAGAAAGCTTAGAGTTTGATGCCAAACTCTACAACCAACAAGGAAACAAAGGTCCCCAACCTAACAGGCTTACTTCAGTTGCTTAGAACTTCTCAAGTTTCCACAAACAGTTTATAATAGTTGTAAATAGCGATCTAATATTTTCTGAGAGTATTCTGCCCAAACGGCAGAGCCTGGAGAGCTACTGGTGGCGTATTTGATATGCCAAAACCATTAACAATAATGGGCCTCATTCCCCTGAACCTGGAAGAGCCCCCAATATGGCAGCGTTAAGAAAGATGAACAAGGAGAGGCTGATAAAATCTCAGGGCCTAACTAGGCTGCCAAAATGAAGGAGAAAAAGACTGTTTGCACTTTTAAAGTGCGTACGCTGGCATCGAAAGCATCCATGGAGGACCTGATGGTGCAAGCACAGAAGATCAAGTATGATGTCATTGGATTGGCTGAGACGAGAAGGTATCGAACACATCACGCCATTTTCTACTCTGGAGAAGAATTGTTCCTCAGAACATGCGACACCAGAGGTGTTGGTGGTGTCGGTGTCCTTATGACCACGAACTTAGCCATGAGCATTGATTCGTTCAAATGCCTAACAACACGAATCGGATGCTTACATTTGAATAGATGTGGCTCGTTGCCTGTTGCCTGCAGTTTCTATCTTCATTGTCTATGCACTAACATCCAACTATGACAAAGAAGAAATCGAGAAGTTCTACATCCAGCTAGAGAAGTTCTATAAAGAAGACCACACCTTCTACAAGGTCATTGTCGGTGATTTTAACACCAAGATAAAACCTAGAAGGTCACTTGAAGAACTCCACATAGGGACCCATGGCCTAGAATGGAACAAACAGGGTAAGAGACTGTCTAAGTTCATCATGTTGACCAAGACCATCCATGGAAACTCGAAGTTACAGAAGGCCAAATCTAAACCCTGGACATGGGAATCTCCCAGTGGACAGTTGCACAACAAAATTGACCACATAATATTCAATTGACAGTTTTGCCTGACCGATGCCACTGTTGTCCCGAAATTCCGAATGGGATAAGTTCACCATCTCCTTCATGCAAAATTCTACTTTACAGATTTGGGAGAAAGGACTGCAAAGTTTAAGAAGAGAACTCCTAGAATGATCACCTACCGGAAACTCTTTGGCACTACTGCAGCAATATGGGAAGATGCCATCGTTGACAAACGAAGAGGAATACAATTGACTGGTTCAGCACCTCCATGACTGTGTGCGGAGTTCAGAGAGAAAGAAATCCACAAAAAGTCGCCTGTCTTTGGAAACTCTCGAGCTCATTCGCCAAAGTGGTCTGGCACAAGCCTTAGGCAATCACAAGCTAACGTCCGAGGTCACAAAGCTGTGCAGAGAAGCAATAAAGGAAGACCTCAAGAGAGAAGAGCAGCAGTGTTGGCTGATGTGGCAGAAGCCAGGAAAAGTATTCGCAACACCCGTCTGTCCTTCGCGAACTGTAAGACCAAGATGACTGCCCTCCGACGTCCTGATGGATCTATCATATCTTCCAGAAGGACAATGGAAAAGGTTATGCACGACCTCTATTCGGATCTCTGACAGCCATGTCCACCTGCCCAAATACCAAATTGCACAGGAAGGATATGTCGTTTCCAGCATTCTCCCTTCTGAAATGCGACATGCCATTTTTTCGGTAAAGATGTGTACAGTACCTGGTCCAGACAAGGTCAGACTCGAACACCTGAAGAATCTGCCACCAGTACTCACCAATACACTGGCTTGGCTCTTTACATGCTACTTGTCTGAATGCAAGGTTCCGCCCCAATGGAAAACCAGGACTGTCCTGTTGTACAAGAAGGGAGACATCCACAACATCGGCATCTATTGCCCAATCTGCCTATTGTCTGTCGTCTACAAGTTATTCACTTGAGTTATCCTGAATGGGATTGGCAGAACACTAGATGAAGAACAACCATGCGAGCAAGCTGGGTTCTGAAAAGGATTCAGCACGATTGACCATATCCACATGGTGACAAAGCTCATTGAGGTTTTGCGAGAGTTTACGATGTCACTCTGTCTAACGTTCATTGATTTAAAGAAGGCCTTTGATTCTGTTGAGATTGAAGTGGTCATCAAAGCCCTAGACGAACAGGGCATTTAAACTCAGTACATCAGGATCCTCTGTGAGGTATATTATGGATTCACCACCAGGATCTCCCCATTCTACAAAGAAGTGATCATCGATGTAAAGAGAGGGGTTCAGCAGGGTGACACAATTTCACCAAAACTCTTCAGTGCCATCCTCGAGAATTTCATGCAATGTCTAGAATGGGAAGGAATGGAAGTGAAGATAGACGGTTGGTAACTACACTACCTCCGCTTTGCTGATGACATTGTTCTCATAACACCAAATATCAGCCAAGCGGCACAAATGCTGGCCGACTTTGACCATGAGTGTGGAAAGGTCAGACTGCAGCTGAATCTCACGAAGACAATGTTCATGAGAAATGGACTAGTTCCTGGTGTTCCATTTGCCCTCAATAGAATTA
This sequence comes from Sorex araneus, assembly GCF_027595985.1. NCBI lineage: Eukaryota > Metazoa > Chordata > Mammalia > Eulipotyphla > Soricidae > Sorex > Sorex araneus. The sequence goes on along the minus strand of NC_073313.1, from coordinate 33,608,592 downwards.
ACATCTCCAAATGCAGCAGTTATGTGTACCTAGGTCGAGAACTCAACATTATGAACGATCTGGCACCTGAACTGTGCAGGAGGAAGAGAGCAGCGTGCAACGCCCTCAAGAGCATCGAAGAAGTGGATAAGAGGACAAAGAACCTCCGGCTCCGGGCAGATCTTTTTGACTGCACCATTCTTCCTGCACTAACATATGCCTTAGAGACCTGGGCCCTACAAAAACAGGATGAGAACGCTATTTGTGTATCCCAAAGAAGAATGGAAAGAGCTATGCTTGAAATATCACGTTTCACTCAAATGAGAGAAGGAATCCAGAGTTCTGACCTCTGTTGACAATCAAGAATCAGGAACACTGTCTCATTTGCCAAGGCATTGAAAATAAGATGGGCCAGACACATAATGTGATTTAGAGACGACCTCTGGACTAGAGCTATTACCGACTGGATTCCACAAGCTATCAAAAGACCATGAGGCCACCCACCTACGAGATAGTCAGACTTCTTTGTCAAGACCCTGAATGAATGATTTGAGGCTATTAATGTCCCTGGAGTGAGCAGACACCACTGGGCTACACTAGCACGCAACAGGAACGAATAGAGACATTACTGGCACCTGATCGAACAAATCGACGAACAACGGGATGACAAGTGATACAAGTGATTTTTCATTAAATGTTCATTAAAATATAATTAAAACATAGCAAAAATGAAATAAACCACAAATAATCAAACCAACTTCCCTCTCTCCCTCCCTCCCTCCCTCCCTTCCTTCTTTCCTTCCTTCCTTCCTCCCTCCCTCCCTCCCTTCCTTCCTCCCTCCCTCCTCCCTTCCTCCCTTCCTTCCTTCCTTCCTTCCTTCCTTCCTCTTCCTTCCTTCCTTCCTTCCTTCCTTCCTTCCTTCCTTCCTTCCTATCTTTCTCCCTCTCTTTCTCTCTCTTTCTCTTTCTTTCTTTCTTTCTTTCTTTCTTTCTTTCTTTCTTTCTTTCTTTCTTTCTTTCTTTCTTTCTTTCTTTCTTTCTTTCTTTCTTCTTTCTTTCTTTCTTTCTTTCTTTCTTTCTTTCTTTCTTTCTTTCTTTCTTTCCTTCTTCCTCTTCCTTCCTTCCTCCCTCCCTCCCTCCCTTCCTTCCTTCCTTCCTTCCTTCCTTCCTTCCTTCCTTCCTTCCTTCCTTCCTTCCTTCCTTCCTTCCTTCCATCCTCTCTTTCTCCTTCTCTTTCTCTCTTTCTTTCTTTCTTTCTTTCTTTCTTTCTTTCTTTCTTTCTTTCTTTCTTTCTTTCTTTCTTTCTTTCTTTCTTTCTCTCTTTTTCTTTCTTTCTTTCTCCCTCTTTATTTTATTTTTGTTTTGTTTCTGCCCTTTATATGGTGGTGCTCAGAGGTTAGTCCTAGCTCTGTGTTGGGGGCGGGGTATACAATGTGAGGATCAAACTTAGGGCTACCCCCATGCAAAGCAAAAATTTCAGAAGTTTGACTCATTTCCATGAATCTCAGACCTTTTTTAAATCATAGAATTGAATAGATTTAAATAGAATTTTGTATAATTGATAATTTTTTGTGAAGCTAGCTAGTTTTAATTGAAACTTATTTAGAAAGACCTGAGAGGAGCAAAAGGGACAAACATATATTCCAGAGACAACATGGGCTTCTCCAGAGTAGAAACAAACAAGCAAAGAAGAGACAAGAAAGTGAGATATGTGTTCAAGGGAGAACACAGGTTTGAAGAGGAAGCCAATACAAACACTTGAAAGAGCCTGCTATACTTATCTTATGACCAGGAAAAACATAATTCATGGAAGAAACATAGCTTTCAGAAAGCAATTTGTGTTGCAAAAACAGATAATAATTTTGACAAAGCCAGCAAGTGTACTTAGGCTGCAAGTACTGGGGTAGGGCTGGGCGCACAAGTTTATTTTAATTATCATTGTCTGTTATAGGATTATAGGACAGAAGGGCATATGCCGTGCATATGGCCGACCCGAGTTCAATTCCTTTGTCCCTCTCTGAGAGCCCGGCAAGCTACCGAGAGTATCCCACCCGCACAGCAGAGCCTGGCAAGCTACCTGTGGTGTATTCGATATGCCAAAAATAGTTAACAACAATTCTCACAATGGAGACATTACTGGTGCCCGCTCGAGCGAATCGATGAAAAACGGGACGACAGTGCTACAGTGCTATCTATTATATGACCTCACTCTTTGTCATCTCAAAACCCTTTCCAATGCCATCTGGACTCACCATCAGCTATTTTTAAAAATGCCATGTCTGAAGTTGTTATGAGTTCGGGAGCTTGGTCGTTTAAAAAAAAAGTATGTAGGGAAATAATCATCCCCACGAACACTAAAAAGAATGCTTTTGTATGCTTTCCTTCTCTGATAGACCTCTATTCAGGTCTTGAATATCCTGAGCATTTGAATTGCAGGGATAAAAACTCTTCCCAACCTCCCTGCCCTTAATTTTACATCTCTTCTAACACATTTTCCTATTCCACTAAACAGGGTTTAAAACTACTAGACATAGTCAAAGCACAGCAGAGCCTGGCAGCATGGCAGAGCCTGGCAAGCTATCTGTGGCATATTTGATATGCCAAAAACAGTAACAACAAGTCTCACAATGGAGACGTTTCTGGTGCCCGCTCGAGCAAATGGATGAGCAACTGGACGGCAGTGCTACAGTGCTACAGGCATAGTTGAAAAGATCTACCTGCTCAGTATTCTTCATCATAATGGATTTCCATTCATAGTTCACTAAGAGTGCATATTTGCACTCTCATTCATTAACAAAACCTTTGGATCTCAAAAAAAATTAAAACACACTCGGAGCCAGCTTAGTGTACTTTCCACATCTATCAGATTTAGAATGGAATTGAGGACTGGAATAAAAATACCACAGGCAGGGCACTTGCTTTGCATGTGGCTGTCTTGGGTTGATCTCTTGTAGCCCATATCATCCCTTGAGCCTTGGCAGAAGTTATCCTTGAGCACAAAGCCAGGAGTAAGCACTGAGCATCTTGTGGGTGTTCCAAAAACAATGGAATTGAGGAAGTAAGTTATTTACCTTAACCCAGCTGACCGGTATACCATAAGATCTCCGGCACTTCTACATAAGGAATTCCCAGCCCCGCCAGGAGTGATCCCTCATCACAGAGCTAGGTATAAACCCAGTGGTGGTGTGGTCCCAAAGCAAACAAAACGTATGAAATTGATATGATATTATGTGAACTCTTGTGACAGTGCGGCATATTAGGTTTTCAGTGATGTGGAAAACTTCTCTTTGAACATGTAAAAATGCAGGGATGTGGACACTCTATCCCATTACTGTTTTCTGGTTTTCAGAGAAATTGTCATCTGGAAATATAATGCTTATTCTAGGAGTTAGTAGGTTTGAAAAAATGGTGACGTTGACAGCCTGTGTTTGGAATTTTCCTCCTTTATCAAAGCATGAGCCATCCATTGTAGGGGGTTCAGCTGGTAACTAGTACGAGTTAAAGTAGTACATCCTGCTAAAAGTGCAGGCCTACTAAAAATCAGGTCTGTGCCTTCACTGGCTAACAGAGCAAATTTGCAACTCCAGGATGAGTTTTGATATATGTCTCTGCTGTGAGTCCAATAAACTCCTGCCAACAGAGAGCCTGGTGCACTACACAGTTTTTCCTCAGGTCTTCCTCCAGGCCTTGTTTTCTGGAAAACTCTTCCGACCCCTCATGCTTTAAGTCCTTTTTTACTCACAGGATGGATTCTGGTAAATCAGTCTTCCATTTAGTAGGCAAGATATTGTCTTAGGGAAGAGACATAATGCAGAATGTAAGGCACTTGCACTTGTCATATGTCATGGGTCTCCTCAACATATCCATGAGTGACCTCTGAGTATAGAGCCAGGACTAAGCCCTGAGCATGAGGGTTGTGGCCGAAAGCATTGACAAAGTTGGGAGGGTGCCTTTGGGACCAATAGCTGTGAACGGCCAGGGTAATAAGAGAGAAGTAGAATATACACCACTACCAAAAGCTTTATTGAAGCCCTGCAGAGCATAGAGCCTCAGAGACTTCTATGTATTTTTTTTTATCTTGTTTAGGGACCATACCAGAAAAAGATGGTTTGGGGGATCACATGGGATGCCAGAAATTAAGCCTGCATCAGTTGTGAGCCCTACCGGCTGTACTGTCTCTCCAACCCCCAAATGGCGCTTGGGTTGTCCTGCATGGTGCTGAAATGGTCGAGTCTTTTTATCATTTCCCTTCAGCAGCCACTAGATGGCAGCTTCCCTAGAAAGGGTGTGACCTTAAGTGACCAAATTCTGCAATTTAAGTATCCCTGAGGGTAGTAACAGCTGAAGACTTTCAGGACTGCAAATACAAGAGATCTTCATTGGAGGAGAATCATGGCAGTCCTATCTCCAACGAACTCTTGGCCACTTTTTGAAATCATTTCTCAGACATTTATTAAATACTTTTGTGAGCACAGGGGTGGGGAATCTGTCTTCCCAAACAGTTCTCAGGGCCTAGGGCTACTCCCATACTTGGCCTGTCTGTGCAGATCAGATGGTTTATTCTTTGTCTCCAAGAAGCAACCTTGCCTGGGCCCAGAAGTGATGTTGTCTCCAGGATGACACCCAGATGCCCGTGGGCTATATGGTGCAGAGGATCCAACTCAAGACCTCACGCATGACAGACATATGCTGAGGGATTTCCAGTTATCTTTAAAGCCCCTGCATTAAAAAAAATAAAAAATCTTGTATGTTCCAATTTTTGCACAGGCATTTGAATCCATTTGTTCTGTCTTGAGAATAATCAGCGCTAAGGGTGGGGGATTTTTGCAGATAAAAACCCAAATTAGGTTCATTTCAGTGTCTCCCTGAAGGTTGATCTAATAAAAATTTCTTGGTAACTCTTCTATGTAGGAAAACAAGTGATCATCTCAATTGTCCTTTATTATTATTTTTTTCTTAGCAACACTTTGTACCCAAGTAGAAGCAATACCAATGAGGCCGATAAGCTGAATTAGTGACATAATGATGCTAAAGGAGTTTTGCATTAAATACTGCTTGTCTTCTAACATTACTCACATAGAGGGCAGTCTGGCCAAGCACTTCACAAATGATTCCCATTCATCAGGGGAGGGTTATCTGATGGGGGCAAATCCATTACTACCACCGGAGCAAGTATCTGCTAATTCCAAGTCTGCTTCTGTACAGAACACAAAACACACATTCTGCAATTGCTACTAATGGAGGTTGTGCTCTTTATAAGTTTAGAATATGATGAGAAAAATGACTTTTCTTACATAAGCATTTGACCTATTTAGTCATGGAGCGCAGATTAGGAGGAAATTAAGAAAGAACAGGATTAATCCAGCCTGTAGACAATAGTTTTTGCTGTGGAAGGATGGCCACAAACAGATGCAATGATTTCACATCTTCACATCAATACCCCATTGGCGAAAGGTCATCTAAAATCTGTTTCGAGTATTTTAAAGTTTGACTTCATGACATATCCTAAAATTTACATCGAGTCTTATGAAAAGATGACTATAGCATTGGCGATGTAAAAATACATAGTTTCCACCCCCCCCAGGCATTTGTGAAGTCCTACAAGGAAAAGACGCAAAATAAAATGTCACGTTTATAATGCATGATAAATATTTATTATCTGATCAAATGTTGGTAGTATATGGATCTTATATTTCCCCAAAGGCGTGCCCTTGGTGGTCAAAACTAATCATATTTTTCTTGCATACGTCTTTTAAGAGTAAACCAAGGGTCTGAATTGTGTTAAATAAATAGCTGAGTAATTATTCTTTTTTGCCCCTTACAAAAAGCTTTTTTGTTTTTGTTGTTGTTTAACAAACCTAATTGTTTCCATTTGGACCATTGTTTCGGAGAGTGTCCCGGGGCGATTTAAAAGTTGCCAGTGGCTGCAGCTGGAGGCTCTGAATTAGCTAAAGAGCAAGACAGAGGGGTCCTGGCTGGGTGCAGGAGACCCAGACTTGTTTTTTTGGGGCAGCTTTTCAAGGAGATCCTTGCCCACCCGGACGTGGGGGCCAGCCAGCTTGGCAAGGTTGTCCAAGGGGTGCCCATCTTCCTGATGACTTCCACCTGCTGTCTAGACAGTGGCTCTCGCGGGACACACCGAGGTAGGAGTCCGGGTGGTGGTCGGCATGGCTGTGGGGCATGCGACCCCCGCGCGCAGGTCTCAGAGCACCCTCCCTGGGCCAGAAGGTCACGCTGCCTCCTCACCTGGTTTTGCATATTCAAGTCACACGAGTGACCCCTGCTTTTGCATGAGCAGGGACTCAGGGTCCCTGACCCTGAAGCTAGCTGGAGTCAGCTCTGGCTTTGGAAATGGAAGCCCCGCGGATGCCCTGAATCTGGTAGTGTGGGTGGTGGATGCGGTTTCCAAGTGGATGGAATTGTTCTGAGCAAGTGGGGAGCTTCTGGCCTGGGGGCACATAGTTAATTGTCGGTGCTTTGGAGGAGAAGGTGGCAGAGGGGATTCTGAGAAGGGAGAAGAGGAAAAGACTTTGGAGGGGACTGGTTGGAAGCTGGGAGGGGCACCATGGGTCTGTAACTTCAGAGGAACCCTGTGGAAGGAAAGAAAGTGCTCCTGAAACCTCCCGGGCTCCCAGTGCTTGGTCACGACCTGCTCAAACTCGGGGGGAAAACTAGGCTTAGTGTGTGAAAGAAGGAAAGTTGGACATGCAGCAGCTTTCTGGAAGGCAAGTGAAGGCGGCCAAAGCCGCAGGGAGTATAAATATATAGGAAAATCAACTAATATAAAAGGAAGCCGCGCATCCTTTGTGTTCCAGGAGAAATACTTCCGGGTTTTATTTTTATTTTGGGGGTGGGTAGTGTTGTTGCTTTTTAAATTTCCGTTTGGTCTTTAATTGGCCAGAACTTTGCTTTTCGCTTTGGTCAGTAAACAAACGTTTAAGTGATAGTATAAATGTTGGGGTTTCTATCTATGTATTGTCCTTGGATGCTTATTGCAATCTTGTATATGTATGTAGTTAAGGAAATGGAGATCTATAAGGTTACGTGGATTGTTCAGTTAATGGGATTTAAAAACTTAATTTTCAGCGACCAGGGATATGCAATAAAAAGTGTTTTCCTTCCTTCCCTTTCTGTTTCACTCCCTGAGCTTCTCTGCTTGAGAGTAACTTCTTTTCTGTTTCCTGTTTGTATTTACTATTTAATAAAAATTTTGGAGGGGGGTACTGGGAGAGAGTGCAGTGGGCAGGGGACAGGCCTAGGGCCCTACTGCTTTCCTACCTCTCAGGATCCCCAGGGCATTGCTGGGGTTTTGCTGGGGAACCAGCTTTGCCTGGATGAAACTGGGGTTGAAGTTGCTTTAATCCTTATGACATTATAGCCTGTAAAGGCAGCATTTCATCTGAAACTTTTAAGAAAAGCAATAAGCCCAGGGCTGGAGCACAGCGGGTAGGGTGTTTGCCTTGCATGTGGCCGACCCGGGTTAGATTCTCAGCATCCCATATGGTTCCCTGAGTACTGCCAGGAGTAATTTCTGAGTGCAAATCCAGGAGTAACCCCTGTGCATTGCTGGGTGTGACCCAAACAAAGCAAAAAAGAAAATTTTAAAAAGAAAACAAAAAAGAAAAGCAATGAGCCCATTCCTCTTATAAAGCCACCAAAATACTAAGTCCTTGGCTAATAAGTCTCATGCTCCGTATGTAATCTTTTTCTTGCATATGCATTGAAAGTTAGAAGATAAGCCATTCTAAAAAGCCTGATACCACAGGGTCCGGAAGTACCTTTGAACAGGTTTCATAACTGGCACGGCACAGTCACCCACCAGAATAGATGCCTGACCAGTTGGCATGAATTCCATCAATCATTTCTCATGACCACTTGACACTGGCGTTCCCACTGTGTATCAGTGAAGATGAGGACATTGACGTTCTCGTGACTTTGTTCTTAAGGAATATATCTTAAGCAAATGTCTTTCCACTTGCAGGTAAAAAATGTAATGAAAAATATCATGGCTGGATTGCAACAAACCAACAGTGAAAAGATTCTCCTGAGCTGGGTCCGACAGTCAACTCGTAATTATCCACAAGTTAACGTCCTTAACTTCACCACCAGCTGGTCTGATGGCCTGGCTTTGAATGCACTCATCCACAGTCATAGGTAAGGACACAGTGGTAACAGTCCGGAAGTTTGTCGGGTTTCCTTCCGCATTTTTCCTCAGTGTGGTTTCCCTCCCATGATAGAGCTGGATAATATTAATCTAACCACCCATTGTAATGAACTGGAATAGGAATATTCTGGATTTGTAATGTGATCTATTGTTTACAAAAATGCTACAATTAGTGGAACATGAATGTGGTTGTGGTAGAGGGATCAACATAGTTGAAATTTGGTCTGTGGCAGAAATTCACAATTTAATGCTACCTGTTTCTCTGAGTAGAACTAGCCTTGCTGATCAAATAATGTAATCCCTGAACCCTAAACTTGAAAGCAAAGAATGATTCCAAAGATGTGTTTGGCTATAATACAATTAGTTACCATCGGTTATAATGTCAAAACAGAGGCTTTTTCATGTCAGACACACATGTAGAAATAAAATACTTTAAGATCCTGGCTGTATATATATGAAAATATATGTATACTCTATCTATATATGCATGTAGTTATATTTCTATATGTGTATGAATATATATATATCCCAAACTGGATTATAAGAGATGGGAATGAATATATATTCTGAGAATCTTCATAACTAAGGCAAAGAGCACAACCCAGTTCTTTTCCTCCATTTGTTCTTAGAATTCAAAAGGAGCAATCACTCTCTAATAGTAAAACACCTGCCATAAGCATGAGTTATTATGTAGCTCTTCCTAAAAAATAACTTAGAGTGATGTAGAGTAGTGGTTTTCAAACACTTTTCCAACAGTGGCACCCTTGTCCTACCGGATGGTCCTCTAGTCTCATGTTCTGCCCTCTGTTTCCACGATTTTCCTTTGTGACTCCCTTGAACAACCCCTTCGGGTCCTGGTTGAGAAAGACATGTAGAGAACTGAACCTAACTCTATTCCAAAAACTATATGTTTGCTAAGATGATGAAATAGTTGTTTGCTTTCTTCTGCAAGTGTACTGGCAACAGTTCAAGGGAAAGCAAAAGAACGTAAGTCCATATATGGTTTATATATCAACACATGTAAACATGTTTATAAGTATATGTAAAGTACACTATTCATTTCTTTTTTTTAGAATTTTATTGTATTGAATCACCATGACAAAAGTTACAAAGCTTTCAGGTTTAAGTATCAGTCATAAAATGATCAAACCCCCATCCCTTCACCAGTACACCTGTTCCCCCACCAAGAACCCCAAAATAGCTTCCTCCCCCGCCCCTGCCACTGCACCTGAGTGGCCAATGATCTTCACTTTATTCTCTTTATACTTTGGATACGTTCGGTATTTCAACAGAGAACTGACTGTTATTATTTGGAATTTCCCCCCAATAATCAAACCTGCTGAAAAGGCATTATTTGATAGTTCGTTTTCCATTGCTGAGAATGAAGATTATAGGAGCTTGCGAGGCCGCAATAGCGGCCGCAAGGTTTTGGATTTCTGTTGTTTTAGCTCAGTTTACAGTCTAGATGCATTTCTATAAGTCTCTGGGTGCCGAAATGGGTTAGTAGACCTCCAAGATCATAGTCTTTAAGGAGCAGAGGGGCTGTGTCGCTCTGGATCTTCTCCGGATCTCATCTGGGCCGAGGGCGTGCTGGTAACACCCCCATCCCATGATCTCTTGTGCGCCAAGTCACGACAAGCAAGTACCTCTGGGTTGTGAGTCTTAGAAAATGGCAGATGCCACGTGGGCACTGCTGCTCCTGTTGCTGCTATCATCCCTGTAGAAAGAAAGCATTAGGAGAGAAAATCCTTCCCCCTCCCCGGGTGGCATGCGGTCGTAGCTTAGCTCACATTCTAGATGCATTTCTATAAGTCTCTGGGTGCCAAAATGGGTTAATAGACCTCCCAGATCATAGTCATTAAGGAGCAGAGGGGACACTATTCATTTCTTACCTAGCCCAGTCTCCCAGACACTTTCCCTCATGGACTGGACTGAATTTCCCCTGATTTCCATGGCAGCCTATCTTTCCTCACTTTGATTTTTCTTCTATTCACAAGGCTAATGTCTTATGCCAATTTTGCATCTCCAAAAGTTCAGAATATAAATTTGCCTTCTAGTTAGACTGGTATGTGCAAGCAAACGCTTTCTAAGCCAGCATCCCTGCAGCTGTCTTGCTCCAGCTGGGTTTAATTAACCCCATCCAGACTGAGTTTCCAGGTGAATGACTCAGCAACCTAAATTTCAAAAGGAGGCAGGCATGCACTCGATTGGCATGTTAAGCAATGTGAACATGTTGTTTTTCATAAGTGTGACGGGACAAAAGAACACTCCATGGCTTTCATACAGCCAGATGAGAAGGAAAAGAGACATTGATGCTGCATTTTTAAGTCAGAGCTCATTCTGACACACACACTTCCCAGCAAGGGCCTGGGCATTTGCATCCTGCAGTCCAGGCACACATTTACAGAGGAACAGAATTATCCAGGAGCACGTTTCCTGCTCCTACGTGGCTCTTGAACCAAGTGGAACCCTTCAGTCCCGCAAGCGTGTTCATACACCCCCCATTAGTTAATATTCTCTCCCAGGATTTCTGAATGTACTTCTAATACAGGAAACATAGCCAGACTGCCCTCTGCATCTGCCCGACTCTCTCTAATAAAGCCTCACTTACAGGTCCTTGCTTGCCAATAATTGAATGACTCACCAGTAACTAGCTTGTTACACAAAAAAGGGTAACTTTTCAGGAGTTCCCTCACAGTCAATAATGCTCTTTCATGAGTCATCGCCCACTTTTTTTTTGCCTTTGACAGATGTTTAGACTGTCTAGCTAAAGAAATAAAATGGTGCTAGTTGCTGTTCCAAGGTGATTGTCCTTGGCATACTTAGGAGTGTCCCGAAGTGACTTGCTTTCAGTAATTGAATGACTAAGCCCTATAGGACAAAGGCAGGCACTTAATGTAGAGCACTGGGATTCACCAAGATCCTCGGCAGAGTTTCAGATACTGGTGGCTTTACATCTGTTTAAGGATAAATTACATCTTAATTTAGAGTCAGTGAAAAGTTTTCTTCTTTTAAAACGCAGGCACCACTCCAGTGCATTTTAAAGGGAGCTGGATTCTCCTTTTATGGGAAAGCAAGTGATTAGAAATCTGCTCAAAATATGCATATTATATAAAGTGCCAATGAATTATTTTCCTAGTTCATTTTGACCAGAGCAGTAGCAGAGCCCATGATTAAAAAATAATCAGACATTAGAGAGGGGAGCAGAGGGAAAAAAATGTATTTTCATGACCTCTATTCCACCTTATCTCGTGCAACTAGAGCTTATCACTTACAAAAACGATGTTTATTCTATGAAGGGTTTGCATAATTGTGTATATTTTATTTCCGGTTCAATTTGTCCCTTAAATTATATGGATTTTCTCTTTAATGTGAAGCTCACAGATATTACCCTCAGCCCCATCTGGTTTCTCATATTAGTATTAAATTATACTCACTTTATTCATATAATTGTTGTCTGTCTTCCTTTAAGTGATAGCGAAATACCATTTTCCATTAAGTTTAGACAAGATGGACTACGTGAGAGGAAAGATGAGAAACTCGACACACTGGCACATTGACACCCCCCTCTTGACACTTCCCATTTTGTTCATTATATTATTATAATAGCATCAACTGGGTTTATGACATGTGTATCTGTGCTGTAAGTATAGGTGGTCTCAGCTTAAGTCTGCAAATTGGAAATAATTTCTTGTTATTTGACAAATACAATTTTAGAGCACAGCACTAATGAAAATTCATTTTTTCAGCCGTCGTTATTTTGTGGGTACTTTCTAGGTGAAGTAGCTCATCTGTTTCTCCTGATAAAGGATACATCATTATCCTTATTTGACTAATTGAAAAACGGAGACCTGGAGAGGTTATGTAATTTACCTAAGAACTTTTGATTAATAAGCTGTAGATCTAGAGTTCAAGTATACAGAGGCCTTCTGGTGTCCTATTCCTGATGTCAGTTCCCTCAAAAGGCTGGTGATCCTGGGTTATGATTCGTATTTATGAGTTCTGGTGCAGATTAGCATGGGAGCAAGTATGTGGCTTTTCTCTAAAGCCAGCTTGTTTTACAATTCTCAATGCATTTGATAATCATAGTGATTTAAAATGTTAAATGATTATGAATTTTAATGAGTTAAAACAATTAAGTGGATTAATTTTAATGCTAGAAGAGACCTCAAAGGCCATTCAGTACTGTTCCTTCTCTTAAAAATGAAAACACTGAAGCTCAAATGATTACACGACTTAGATAAGATAAAGCCTCACATAGGTTATTAGTTAGTGGCCAAGGAGAAGCCAAAGAGCTGAAATTAAATGGGTTAGAACACAAAAGCAATTAAGTTCTTTTTTCCCCTTCATATCAATTTTAGCCTTGCTTATTGTACCTTCAGTGAAAAAGTTGGTTTCCTGCACCTACATTCTATATTCTGTTCTTCTCTTTCCTACTCCCATTGCCTTGTGATAAAGAATTGAAGAGGAACATAGGTTTTGTGGTAATGTGAAAACTTCCCTGAGATAGTTTCAAAATTCATTTTAATTTCTGTTTCTGCAACGACAAGCAGTTCCCAAATTGTCCTTGTTTTTGTTTCTACAAGTTTTTTTGCTGTTTTGAGTGACTGGAGTATATGCATTTCCTTTAAAACCGCATAAAATCTGGTAAATAAATCAAGGTAGGGCGAGAGTAAAGGAAATGAGAAATAAGAAAATATTGTATCTTTCTTTTGAAATAGGGTTTCAGAGTTTCCAGCTTAGCCCATGTTTGGCACTTTTGTCCCTCCGTGCTTTCTTAAGCAGGAGTCCACCAAGAGACCCCTAGTCTTAAAATTGTTTGTAAGTTAAGTTTATTTAAAGAAAGGAGCAGTCATTAAACATCAATGACTCAGATTTTCAGGTGTTATTCTGTGGTCCAGAGAAAGTGAAGACCCACTGAATGAATGGTTCCCCTTGTCATTGGAGAAAATGTTTGTTTTTGAAGAAAATTTAGTTTTGTTTTGACATTAGCCCCAATATTTTCCCTGTGCACTGCTGCTCCCCCAGCATTCTCAAATCACAGTAGCATTGACTCTATCTCAGGATTGTTGTCACTGAGAATTGTTCATTGTCTTGCTTTTTCCTCATATTCCACAAATGAGTGAGACCATCAGGTGTTCCATAGCTGCCTAGGCCTTTCTCGAAGGCCTTTTCTCAAAGCCCCACTCAGAACAATGTCTTCCACCACTTGATGTTTGGATCTTCCCATGGACTCTAGTCTGAATGCCTTGACTTAGCACAGACTTTTTCCTATTCTAAAAATTTTGGTTCTCTATGAAGTATCAGAATGGGAGACTAAAACCCAAGACTAGTAGAGATAAGAACCAGGGGGTCTGCCCCACAGCCTGGAATCTGGCCTCACATGCTGGGGAAAAAGGCAGCAGAGATAGAGAAGGGAACACCTAGTAGAGAAAGTTGGGAGGACCCACTCGGGTTGAAAGCTGCATGCCGAAAGTAGACTATAGACCGAACATGATGGCCACTCAATACCTCTATTGCAAACTACAACATCCAACAGGAGAGAGAACAAAAAGGAATGCCCTGCCGCAGAGGCAGGGTGGGGATGGTGGGAGGGATACTGGAAACATTGGTGTAGGAGAATGGGCACTGGTTGAGGGCTGTAAACGAAATACAAACCTGAAAGTTTATAAGTTTGTAACTGTACCTCATGGTGATTCACTAATAAAAATTAAAAAAAGATAAATTCTCAAATATTCATACTGAGAACATAATTTAGAAGTCTGTCCTCAAATATTCTTAATCAAAACCACTTAAGACTCTTTGACATCTTCAGATTGCATTAAGTCTTACATCTTGTTCATGTTTGGAATTTAATTTACCTACATAATTTTCCTTATTCATTAAGTACTGTCTCCTTTGTGTTTCTCTACAATCCTTCGTGATTCAAAAAAAATGAACCATTGTCTTGATAGCACTGTAGCACTGTAGTCCCATTGTTCCTCGATTTGCTCAAATGGGCACCAGTAACATCTCCATTGTGAGACTTGTTGTTACTGTTTTTGGCATATTGAATATGCCACAGGTAGCTTGCCAGGCTCTGCCGTGCGGGTGGGATACTCTCAGTAGCTTTCCAGGCTCTCCGAGAGGGATGGAGGAATCGAACCCTGGTTGGCCGCGTGCAAGGCAAATGTCCTACTTGCTGTGCTATTGCTCTTAAAATTCTTGTTTGTTCTCTGAGTAGCCAACATTTATTTATATATCTGTCATCCATATATAAATATGTAGTAGCGATGTTTATGTATAATTTTGATGTGAGACTAGGAAATTTGGGATAAGGGAGAAGGCCGGGAAAAACTGCCAGTAATGTTAAGTTTTGAGTGAAGCTCCAAAGGGAAGGTGGCACCATGGCAATATATGGGTCATATGGAGAGTTGGGGACAGAATTCCAAGCAGAAGGATAAACAAATGCAGGAAACTCATCTGATTGTAGAATGTGAGGAGAGGGAAGACATAAAATCAGAGTTGATAGAGAGCCAGGCCATGTTGGTCCTTAGTAGTTCACACTAAAATAGGTGAATTTTACCTCCCTGATAGGAGGGAAATGAGAAACCATTAATAATTTTAGCAGATTATTTCAGCAGCTGTGATGTGAATAGAAAGTCAAGGATCAGGGTGTGAGTAAGGGAAAGAAAGAGAGAACTAAGAGAAGAAATCATGCAAGGTGAAACAAGATTAAGGTGATGACACAGAGTGACCAAATTCTGGATATACCTCCCCCATGAGGGAAAAAACTCATCAGTGTCGGCCCCAAGTTTTCTCATGTTCATTAAAATATGAACATGAACTTGATATTTGAAGAGGGAAGAACTGCAAGGGAGTGCTGGGTTTGGAGGAGGCAGTGGGGGCGAGTCGAGTGTCAGCTCAGTTTTGAAGGTTAGAGTCTTGTGAATATTGGAGACAGAGAGACAGCCGGCAACATTAGAGTCTGGACTTCAAGGAAGAGGTCTGGACCAGACTTGTAAAATCAAACTTCTCAGCAAATGACGAGTATATAAATTCATGAGATGAACATACTTTTGTTGCTTGGAATAGATAGAATAATTTGTCCTTTGTTTTCCTTAGGACTCAGTTAAAAATGTGAGTTTTTAAATGAGAAGTGTGGGGCTTGAGAGATAGCATAGTGGGTAGGGCGTTTTTCTTGCACATGGCTGACCCGGGTTCGATTCCCAGCATCCCATATGGTCCCCTGAGCACTGCCGGGGTAATTCCTGAGTGCAGAGCCAGGAGTGACCCCTGTATATTGCCGGATGTGACCCAAAAAGATCACTGTCACTGTCATTGTCATCCCATTGCTCATCGATTTGCTTAAGCAGGCACCAGTAACATCTCCATCACGAGACTTGTTGTTACTGTTTTTGGCATATCGAATACACCATGGGTAGCTTGCCAGACTCTGCTGCACGGGCAAGATACTCTCGGTAGCTTGTTGAAGAGGAGCAGAGGAATTGAACCCGTGTCAGCCGCATATAAGTCAAATGCCCTGCCTGCTGCGCTATCGCTCCAGCCCCAAAAGAAAAAATAAATAAGTAAATGAGACATGTTACTGAGAGTTAATGCACAAATCTTAAGGACTAAGGGTGGGCATGGGCTGTCAGTCAAAAAACAGAACTGAATCTCATGGCACTTTCCAAAAATTGTTTAATATGTTTCCTTGCATGTGCATCTTTTTTCAGGCCAGACCTGTTTGATTGGAATAGTGTGGCTGGTCTGCAGTCAGCCACACAACGTCTGGAACATGCATTCAACATTGCCAAACATCAGTTAGGCATAGAGAAGCTACTGGATCCTGAAGGTTGGTACATTTCTAGAATATCTATTTTAATTATTGCTGAATATTTGTTGTCTCAGACTTTGCATTTCCACAAACCCAGCATAAAATAGAAGCTACATCATGGTTTCCTGTATTTACGGCACGTTTAAAATGTTCTCGCCTCTACTTGTAGTAAGTTATAAATTAAATTCTCAAGGTAACAGTATCTGAAATTAAAGGGTGAAACTTTAGAAAACATCCTAAGCCTTGAGAATATGTAATCTTCATGGATGGAATGAATTACATTTCAAGTACATTGACTCCAAATAATTATAAAAAGTTCATGTTTTGCTTATTCTACCAAGAGACTTGATAGACTAATCAGCTATAATTAATTAGCTGCTCTTGCCAAATTCATTCATATACTCTATAAAAGGCAGCATGGTTTACTGTTTAAATCAGAAACTCTATTTCTGGCTCTGCTTCTGTTATAATTTGTCACTCAGGGGGATGTCCTCTATTGGATTGTTATTCCCTTTCTGCTTTTGAAGTTGACAGGAAGTATTGTACTTATCTTTTTATTATACTACACTAAATAAGTTTTATTCTTAGATCTGGTGCTACAAAGCCACACCTTCCTGATGGATGGATTAGGGGGAATTTTGTGTTCTGACCTCTACTTTTCTCTACTTTTCCTCTCTCCTCCGAGGCAGTCTTATGACTCGCTACTGTCTTTGAAATGACCTACCCAGATCTCGCTTTCTTGTGGTATTTTGACATGGCCACATCAGAATTGGTGAGGTACCACCAATGAACTTGGTAGCTGCTATGTTAAGTTAGCCAATCTCTCTGTTGACTTACATAATTCAATGGTCTTTATAGTATTGAATAAATTCAAATAAGAAGATCCTCAAAAGGCAGTGATAAGTTCCATGAGGGAAGGGCCAGAAGTAACTCATAATATAGTCTGTCCTTGGGGAATGTATCAGGAGCCAGAAGTCTAATCACCAGTATTCCAGGTCTACATACCGGATTGTCTCAGTTTATTGATAGCGGACCCTGTGGTAGTGCTGTGTACACAATTAACTTTAAACATGCTCCCACTAGAGTCTATTAAGTAAAATGGAAATTAATTTATTTTAAGTGAGGCACCAATCACATGTTGCCTCAGTAGAAGAAGAACATCCCTCCAATCCCAGTTTAGCTCTCAGGGAGAAATTGTAGTCATCATATAGTCCATAGTCCTTTCTTTGCAGGATGGCAAAGGATTTCCTCACTGCTGACTTCTACTAGTTTATCGGTTTCTCTTATACTCTGTTGAGGTAGAGAGGGTAAACATAATGAGAATAGTGGTTTAAACCCCTGAGGGTAAGAATTTATAAAGTATATGGATGTGAAGAATCAGCCTGTTAATGGGCTTCTGTTTTCCCAGGTTTATTTCTGTTACCTGGAATATAGGCTTTTGTTATTTTTGGGTGTGCCCAATGGTATTATAAAATAGAAAGTGTAGGTTCAAAGAGAGATTTTCCTTGTTTAGTGATAGAACATAGTCAAATTGGTATGTGTTAAAGTATCACTATTTGCTGAGAACACAATATACATAAAAAAACTGTAAACTTGCTTTTCCATCTCTAAGTACTCTTTCAGTTAGTTAATTTGGGGAATTGGATAGTTCATCCACATCATAAAAAATGTAGATTGATGGATTATATTGAAACTATAGCAGCTAGTGTAGGGTAAGTGGTTAACTGAGGTTTAATCCCCAGGACCCAATATTATCCCCTGAGTGATCTAGAAGTGATCCCTGAGCAGAGAATTAGGAGTAAGTCCTGCACACTTCCAGATGTAACTCAAAAATGAAAACTTTAACAAAATAAAAAGATTGATGGATCCATAATTAGCAAGAGGCAGTTACATAATGTATTTTATATCCTAAAATTTCCCGGTATATCAGTTCTCTATGATTTCTCAAATGGAATCTATATCTTATGATGCATAAAATATAGACTAGAGAAATGCCATTATAACATCTCCAATGTTAATATTCAAGGTCAACCAAATATTATAAAACAAGAGATCATGCCATTAGTTGGTTAATTTTGCCAGGAAAATCTTTTCCTTTTGAAAATTTCTTTCTTTTTAAAAAAATATTAGGTAATCACCATGAGATAGTTACAAGCTTTCATGTTTGGGTTACAATCATACAAGGATCAAACATGCTTGATCGTTGTGTAAAAATTTATTTCTATTGAGAATTTATTTCTTGTTGGTTGACAAGAGGTTTAATATGGAAATATTTTACACTAGAGGAACTTTTTTGTTCATTTAGCTTTGACATATTTCTATATCATGGATAATAGCATTTTGACACATGTATGATATGCAAATATTTTCTCCCATTCAGTAGACTGTCTTTATATTTGTTTGGGTTTTTTTTTTGTAAGATATTTTTATTGAATCACTGTGAGATAGATCTTTACAAGGCAGTTCATGATTATGTTTCATTCATAGAATTCCAACACCCATTCTTCCACCAGTGTACATTTTCCAGCACCAGTGTCCCCAGTTTTCCTCCCACCACCAGCCGCCAGCCTGCCTCTATGACAGGCACTATTCTCTCTCTCTCTCTCTCTCTCTCTCTCTCTCTCTCTCTCTCTCTCTCTCACTCTCACTCCTTTTGAGCATTGTGGTTTGCAACACAGATACTGAAAGATTATTGTGTATATCCCTTTACCTACTTTTAAAAATTATTGTCAAATGTGATCATTTTGAACTATTATTTTCATACCGGTACCTTCTCTGTCTTACCTACTCTTTGCCCCACATATACTTGTGGTAGATTACAACCATTGATCAGTCCTCCTAGGCCGAGTTTTACCTGGCCTTGGATATCAGTCTTCTACTATACATGTATGTATGTGTGTGTGTGTGTGTGTATGCACTGTAGCACTGTCATCCCATTGTTCATCGATTTGCTCAAGCAGGCACCAGTAACGTCTCCATTGTGAGACTTGTTATTACGTTTTTGGTATATTAGATACGCCACAGGTAGCTTACCAGGATCTGGCATGTGGACGGGATACTCTCAGTAGCTTGCTGGGCTCCTTGAGAGAGACAGAGGAATCAAATCCGGGTTGGCCGCATGCAAGGCAAACAGCCTACCCACTGTGCCATTGTATATATATTATATACCACAAAGGAGTGCAATCATTCTATATCTGTCCCTGTCATTCTATTTTAACTCAGCACGATATTCCCCATGTCTATCCATCTGTAGGCAAATTTCATGACTTAATTTTTCTGAACATCTGCATAGTATTCCACTGTGTAGTTGCACCATAGTTTCTTTATCTATACATCTGTTCTCAGGCACTCAGGTTGTTTCCAGATTCTGGCCATTGTGAGTGCTGCAATGAACATATGCGTGTAGATGGTGTTTCTGCTGTGTGTTTGAGGGACCCAAGGGTATATTCCCAGATGTCATATTACTGGGTCAACTGGGAGCTCAATATCTAGCTTTTTGAGGAATGTTCATATTGTTTTCCCAAAAAGGCTGGACCAGTCAACATTCTCATCAGCAATAAATTAGACTATTTCTCCCTGCATCCACGCCAGTACTGGTTGTTCTTGTTATTTTGGGTGTGTGCCACTCTGTGGTGTGAGATGATATCTCATTGTTATTTTAATTTGCATCTCCCTGATGATCTGATGATTAATAATGAAGAGCATTCTTTCATGTGCCTTTCTAGCATTCAAGTATCTTCTATGAGAAAGATTCTGTTCATTTTTTCCTCCCCAGTTTTTGAGGGAGTTGGAAGTTTTTATCTTGTAAAGTTCTGCCAGTGCCTTGTATATCTTTGATATTAACCCCTTATCAGAAGGATATTGGGTGAATAACCTTTCCCATTACATAGACTGTCTTTGTATCTTAGTAAATGTTTCTTTTGAGGTGCAGAGCTTCTTAGTTTAATGTTGTCCCATTTGTTTATCTTTGTTTCCACTTGCTTGGTTAATGTTCTTTAATCTTTAAAGATACCTTTAACTTCAATGTAGTGGAGTGTTTTGCCTACATTTTCTTCCATGTATGTTCCTTATGGATTGGGGTCTGATGTTGAGATCTTTAATCCATTTTGATATGACTTTTGTGTATGGCATTAGATAGAGGTCTGAGTTCATTTATTTGCGTGTAGCTATCTGGTTCTCCCAGAACTACTTGTTAGATCTTTCATTACTCCACTTCATATCTCTTCCTCCCTTATCAAATATTAAAGGATCATATATTGGAAGATGTGTGTCTGAATATTCAACTCTATTCCATTGGTATGTGGGTCTGTCTTTATTTCAATATCATGCTATTTTAATTACTACCACTTGCTTGCTAGTGCAGTTTGAAGTTGGGTAAGGCGATGCCTACCATCTCCATTTTTTCCAAGGATTGCTTTAATCTGTGGAGGTTTATTGTTCCACATGAATTCCAGGAGTGTTTGATTCATTGTCATGGGTATACTTATAGGGACTGCACTGAATCTTTATAATGCTTTTGGGGAGTATTGCCATATGGACAATGCTAATTCTCTCAATACATGATCAGGGAATGTGTCTCCATTTTGTTATGTCCTCTTTTATTTCTTGGAGTAGCATTTTGTGCTTTTCTTTGTACATATTCTTTACCTCCTTAGTAAAGCTGATTCAGGGGACTTGATTTTCTGAGCCAAAATTGTGAATGGGATTGGTTTTTTTGGTATCCCTTTCTTCTCTTATTTGCATATAGGAAAGCCATGGATTTTTTGGTATTGATTTTGTAACCTGACACTTTACAATACAAATCTATTGCTTCTTAAGCTTTTTGGTATAAGGTTTAGGGTTCTCTAAGTATAGAATCATCTCATCTGCAAATAGTGAGAACTTGATATCTTTCTTTCCTATTTGGCTACCCTTAATATATTTTTCCCTAACTGCAATGCAAGTACTTTTGGTACTTTGTTGAAGTGGCGAGAGTAGGCAACCTTGTCTTGTCCCTGATCTTAGAGGCAAGGCTTTTATTTTTTCCCCATTGAAAATAATGCTTGCCATAAGCTTGTGGTAGATGGTTTTGACTATGTTGAGAAACTTCCTTCAACTCTCATTTTGTTGAGAGTTTTCTTCATAAATGGGTGCTGGATGATGCCAATTTTTTTCTCTACATCTATTGTTATGATCATATGGTTTTTATCTGTTCTTTTATTTATATAATGAATTATGTTAATTGACTTTCAAATGTGAAACAGTCCTTGCATCCCTGAGATGAATCCCAGGTGATCATGGTGTATGATCTTTTTGGTGAGTCATTGGATTTTATTTGCTAATATTTTCTTTAGGATCTTTGTATCTGTGTTCATCATGAATATCAACCTGAATTTTCTTTTTCCGTGGTGTCTTTATCTGCTTTTGGTGTTCGGGTGATATGTGCCTCATAGAAACTGGGAGTTTTTCTGTTTCTTCGTTTTCTCGGAACAACTTGAAAAGAACCTGCAATAGATCCTCTTTAAAAGTTTGGAAGAATTCACTAGTGAATCCATCTGGGACAGGGCTTTTGTTTAGGGGAAGACTTTTGATTACCATTTCAATTCTTCAGTAGTGATAGGTCTATTCAGTTATTTCAAGTCTTCTTGGTTCAGTCTTGGGAGGTTATAGGAATCAAAGAATTTATCTGTTTCTTCTAGGTTCTCTTGTTTTGTGGTGTAAAGACTCTCAAAGTAATCTCTGATTTTCTTGAATTTCTGTGGTTTCTCTGGTATTATCCCCTTTACATTTCTGATTTAGTTTATTAGGGTTCTCTCATTCTTTGTAAGTCTTGCTAGTGGTTTATCAGTCTTGTTTAATTTTCTAAAGAACCAGCTCTTGGTTTTCTTAATCTTTTCATTGAAATTTTGGATTTTAACTCATTGATTTCTATTCTAAGTTTTATTAGTTCTTTGCCCCTGTCTGGCTTGGGCTACATTTGTTGGTCATTTTCTAATATCGTAAGCTGTGAAGACATGTTATTCGTGTGAACTCTGTCTTCCTACCTGATAAATGCTTGCAGAGCAATCAACTTTCCCCTTATCACTGCTTCATCTGTATCCCACGAGTTCTGCTAGCTTGTGTTATCATTTTCATTTGTTTCCAGCAATCTTCTGATTTCTTCTTTGATTTACTCTCTAACCCACTGGTCGGTCATCAATGAACTGTTTAGTTCCCAGGTGTTTGACTTGATACTCTGTTTCTGTGTGCGATTAACCTCTATTTTTAGTGCATCATGCTCTGAAAAGATAATTGATACAATTTTGATCTTCTTCTATTCAGGTATGTTTTGTGTCCCAGCATGTGGTCTGTCTTTTAAAATGTTCCATAGGCATAGGAGAAGAGTGTGGATTTGGCTTTTTGGAGATAAAAGCCCTGTATATATCTACTAGCCCTCTTTCTTCCATTTCTTCTTTCAGAGCCAGTACTTCCTTGCTGACTTTTAATCTTGTTGACCTTTCAAGACGTGACACAGCAATGTTGAAGTCTCTGACTACTATTGTGTTGCTACCAATATCCTCTTGAAGTCTGTTAGTGGTTGTTTTAAGTATTGTGCTGGCCCCGCATTGGGTACATATATGTTTAAGAGTGCGATTTCTTCCTGATGTACATATCCATTGATTATTAAGAACTGGCCTTTGCTGTCCCTTCTAATCTTTTTTCAACCTGAAATCTATGTTGTCAGATACTAGTTTAACCACCACAGCTTTTTTGAAGGAGTTATTTGCTTGATGAATTGTTTTCCATCTTTTAACATTGAGTTTGATACATCCGACTGCTCAAATGGTTCTCTTGTAGGTAGCAGAATGTTGGATTCAGTTTTTAATCCATTTTGCCACTCTATGTCTCTTAGTGGGTGTGCTTAGTCCACTGACATTGAGAGAGATTATTGTCATGGGATTTTGTGCAATCCTTCAGTAGAAGTTTCTTGTGTTTGTGGGGTTTGTCTTGTCTTACAGAAGTCCCTTCAGTCTTTCTTTTAAAGTTGATTTTGAATCTATGAAATTCCTGTGCTGTTGTTTATCCAGGACATTGTGTATAATTCCTTCATATCTGAATGAGAGTCTAATCAGATAAAGATTCCAGGTGAGATGTTTCATTTCTTTGAGTTTTTTCACTACATCTCACCACTGTCTTCAGGCTTGGGTGGTTTCATATGACAAGTCTGCTGTAAAACTAAGGGATGGTCCTTTGTATGTTATTTCCTTCTTTGATCTTGCTGTTTTCAGTATTGTGTCTCTATATACGTTACTCATCATTCAGATTATGATATGCCTTGGAGTCTTTTTATTATCGTCTTTTTTAGCTGGTACCCATAGGGCTTCTTGGATATGGATGCCTGTCTTATACAGTTCTGGAGACATTTCAGGAATGATGTCTTTAACTGTCACTACCTCATCAGTGTTTCTTCCCTGTCCCTCTGGTACTCCAATGATTCTTATGTTGTTCCACATGAATTCATCCCATATGTTGCTTACCTGCCCTTGAGCTATTTTAAGGTCTTTTTCCATCTTCTGTTGTTGCCTGGATACTTCCTGCAGCTCATCTTCAAGCTCACTGATTCTATCTTTAGTTGTCATTCTACTGTTGAAGGCACTCATTGAGTTTTTTTTATTTCATCTACCAAAGTTGTCATAAGTGACACTTCTGTTTATAGTTATATTATTTCTGCTCTGATTTATTTCAGTATTTTATTGGCTGTCCATTCCACTGCTTCTTTCATGTCCTGTATTTCATTGGATGTCCCTCCACTGTTTCTTTGATGTCATTAAACATCCTCACAATTTCATCTCTTAATTATTTATTAGAGAGATTATGTATCTGGGTATTCCTTGTTGAGGCTTCAGGGTTCTTTTCTTCATCCACTCCTTGTCGTGAAGATCTGCAGTTTCCCCATGATGCTGTAGTAGAATGGAGGTGGCTCCTTCTAGTTCATTATCAGTGTCTCCCTCTCACTCCGGGAGAGGTTGGTAGATGATTGTCTTCTCTTTCCCCTTCAGGAATATTACCCTCCTCTGGTGACTTGTGTGGAGCCTCTAGTGTAGTGTCAGGGGATATGTTTTTTTAGATTGAGGTTGTACAGTTTCTTGTGCTAAACATTAATTTGGTGAGCTTTAGGAATACTGAAATATCCCTATTGAAATTGGAATAGGGTAGTGGACTATTGGCCTAATGTGTTTCTGGCTGGTCTTGTAAGAATTTAGTAAAAGAGGCCAAGGTATGCAATATGAAACAGTTCAATGCATTATGAAATGGGAAATGAACTGGCGGTCGCTGCCCAGGAGGCCATGCTTTCCTCTGCCCCCTCCCCCCAGCCTGGTATACCTTGGGAGGGATGTGTCATGTATCGGTGCAGATCCTGGGCTATAGTTTAAATTCCACTGCCAGTGCATTTTTTTAATTTCTTTTTTAAAATTTTATTGAATCACTGTGAGATAGTTATAAGCTTTCATGAAGATAATGGACCACTACCAGTGCACTTCTACAAAAGCAGGTGTGCCCTGTTGTCTAGGTGCTCATCTGGGTACCTTTTCCCACTGAGCATCTTTTTGTTTTAATTATTGTTTCTTTCTCCGTGCAGAAGCTATAAGTTTGAAATAATTATATTTATTTATTTTTAAATTAACTTAATTTTTCATATTAAAACACTATGATTTATAGAGCTGTTCATGATAGAATTGTTTCAGGCATACATTGTTGTAATAATGTCCTTGAACAATGCTCTTAGAATGTTGACAGGGATTGTAGGGAATCTATATAATGCTTTGGGTCATCATCGTCATTATCCTGTTGATCGTCGATTTTCTTGAGCAGTCTCAGTACTGTCTGCATTCATCCTAGTCCTGAGATTTTAGAAGCTTCTCTTTACTCATCCTTCCCAATGGTGCTGCATTGGAGGCTCTTTCAGAGTCAGGGGAGTGAGACCCAGCATTGTTACTGGTTTTGGCATATGAATACACCACAGGGAGCTTGCCAGTCTCTCCCATGCGGGCAGGAAACTCTCAGTAGCTTGCCAGGTTCTCCAAAGGGGAGAATTGGGCTATAAGGTGTCATCTGGGAGCTTGGTTTTATAGTCTCTGGATGTTGGCCATTGATGCGATTACACGGCACTGGGGACAGTTTCTGGGTGTGACTACCTAGCTACTGGAGAATGGGGGATCCAGGTGGAAGAGGCCCAGCCCTGATCCGAGCAGACTTGACGATCTCAGCCCTGGGTCCCACACACCTGGGTTCCTCTGCCGGTTCCTTCATGTGTGAGACTCATCCCAACACATGGAGAGGGGCCTTGAGCATGGCTGAGGCTCAGTTCCAGAGGTCTTTGGCTGCCGGGGCTCTACTCGCGGCGGGGAGGGAAACTCAACCCACCCCTCCAAGGGCCCCAGTGAAGACAGCCAGGCATGGGAGCAAGAGACTCTACCAATGCTTTGGGTAGATGGTAATTTTCTTGCTTTCTTTTTGTTTTTTTTTAATTACCTTGAGATACACAGTTTCAAAGTTGTTCATGATTGAGTTTCAGTCATACTATGTTCTGCCACCCTTTCTTTCACCAGTGTACTTTTCCCACTACCAATGCCCCCGTTTTCCTCACAACCCCCTCCCTCTAGCCCGCACTTTTCTTTTCTTTCTCTTTATCTCTGTCTCTGTCTCTGTCTCTGTCTCTGTCTCTCTCTCTCTCTCCTCTCTCTCTCTCTCCATAGTCTTTCTTTATTTCCTTTTGGGCATTATGGTTTGTGATACAGATACTTATAGGTTTAAATGGTGATTTTAGCAATGCTAATTCTTTTTTTTTTTTAGAAGTGGCTTGTCCAGAGCCTTTTATTTATTTATTTATTATTTTGCTTTTTGGGTCACACCCAGCAATGCACAGGGGTTACTCCTGGCTCTGCACTCAGGAATTACCCCTGGCGGTGCTCAGGGGACCATATGGGATGCTGGGAATCGAACCCGGGTCGGCCGCGTGCAAGGCAAATGCCCTACCCGCTGTGCTATCGCTCCAGCCCCAGCAATGCTAATTCTTAACTTCCTGAAAATGGAATATTTTATCATTTCTTTGCATTTCCTTAGTTTTGGCATAGTTTTTCATATCCTTCATCTTTTTTTGTTATTTTGATTCTTACTTAATTATTTTTTCATAATTTAATCATTTTTTTGGTTTGGGGGGCCACACTTGGCAATCCTCAGGGGTTACTCCTGGCTAGTTAGGTAGCTTGCTCCTCGGTAGCTTGCCGAATTATTCTTGGTGATCCTTGGGTTCCATATGGGATGCTGGTGATAAAATCTTTGTAGGCCTTGTGTAGAGTAAATCCCCTACCTGCTGTACTATATAACATCACTCTAATACTACCACATTTTAAAAGGGATATATAAAGGGATATATTTCTTGATTGACTTCTCTCCTAGTTAAGGTTTTTTTTTTTTTGCATATAGAACTGCAACAAACTTTTGAACATTGATTTTTTTCTTTTGCTTTTTGGGTCACACCCAGCGATGCACAGGAGTTACTCCTGGCTCATACACTCAGGAATTACTCCTGGCAGTGCTTGGGTGACCATATGGGATGCTGGGAATCTAACATGGGTCGGCTGCATGCAAGGCAAATGCCCTACCCGCTGTGCTATCTCTCTGGCCCTAAACATTGATTTTTATACTATGATGTTTTATTTATCTATTTTTAAATTTTATCCCTAAGATTTATCTTTTGCCACCATGTAATTGCAAAGTTATTCATGATTGGATTTCAGTCATACATTGCTTCAAAACCAATCCCTTCACCAGCGCCCAGTTCTCTCCACCAGTTTCCCTACCTCCTTGCCTCCTAACCCACCGGTCTGTCTCTTCATGGGGCACCTTTTAAAAACTTATGTTTTTTTTGCTGTTATTATTTATTAAATCTTTGTTATGGGTTAGGTAACTTATTAAAATGATATACAATGATTCCAATAAATATGTCTGAAAAATCAAAAACAAAACATGTTTTTGCCTTGTAGTGTGCTGGTAGGGTTTTAGACATCACACTTTGGCATCTTCCAGCAGCATCTCCTCATCCTATTTGCTGTTCCCTCCACTCTAGTCGTTGCCCATTCCCTGTTCTATCGCCCCCCCCCCCCGCAGGTGGCATGATATCTAATGATGATAAGTTATCATGCTCTTTGTTTCCATTGTCTTTGTGCATTCATTATTCCCCATTATGTTTCCTTATACGCCATACCATGCCATTTTTACATTTATTTTTTTCTTATATCTATTTTGTGTGTGGTATCATTAGAGTTTACAGTGTTTTTTGTATATTCTGTTCTCAGCAAATAGTGGTAGTTTAACATATCTCAATTTTGCTAAGTTTTCTTTTTCTTGCTTTTTTTAAACTTTTCGGCCACACTGACAATGCTCAGGGCTTCTTCCTGGCTTTTATGTGCAGGGATCAGGGATATATGTGGATCCAACTCCAATAGGCCACAAGTGCAGCAAGTGCCCTATCTGCTGTACTATCTCTCCAGCCCTTGTACTCCCACAATTTTTGTGGCCACCACTTCTAAAATTGTGTTTAAAGTCATAAAATACTATAGTGGTAAAAGTGGGTAACCCTTCTCTTATAACTGATCTTAGAGAAGAGTTTCCAAAACTTGTTTGGGTCTCTTGCCCCTCTTAAAACCCCCAGACAATATATAGATATAGATATAGATATATATAGATATATATACATATACATATATATGTATATAACACTGTCACTGTCATCCCGTTGCTCATCGATTTGTTCGAGCGGGCACCAGTAACGTCTCTCATTGAGAGACTTATTGTTACTGTTTTTGGCATATCCAATATGCATGGGTAGCTTGCCAGGCTCTGCCATGCGGGCTTCATACTCTCGGTAGCTTGCCGGGCTCTCCGAGAGGGGCGGAGGAATCAAACTTCAGTCGGCCGCATGAAAGGTGAATACCCAACTGCTGTGCTATCACTCCAGCTCATATATATATATATATATATATATGTATATATATATATGTATATATATATCAGTCTTCTGAGCAATAGTACAGTTGGGCACTTTGAAAATTTTGTATTTTTCTTTAAGAAAATATTAATTCTAGATGAATGGATAAAGAAATTGTGGCACATCTACACAATGGAGTATTATGCAGCTGCCAGGAAAAATGAAGTAATGAAATTTACCTATAAATGAAATGGGTGGGCATGGAGGTATCATGCTGAGTGAAATGAGTCATAAGGAGAGGGACAGATACATAATAATGACATTCACTTGTGATATATTAAAAAATATATAGTAGAAGACTAATGTCCATGGCCAAAGAAAACAAGGGTTAGGAGTACTGGTCAGTGGTGGGACATAACCATAAGTGTGTGGGGGACTAAGGGTAGGTACATTGTAGAAGAGAACAGTATGACAATAATAGCTGGCAATGATCATGCTGGACAACATCTGGTGGTTCAAAGTAGGTAAAGGGCTATTCTTGATAATATTTCAATATCAATATTACAAACCACAATGCCGAAAAGTGGGGGGGGAGATAACAAAGAGAAAATGAGAGAGAGGAAAGGAGAGTGAGAGAGAAATGAAAGAGAAAAATAGAGGGAGAGAGAAAGAGAGAGAGAATAAAAGTACCTGTCATAGAAGCAGGCATGGGGTGGGTGTGATGGGAAGGAACATGGGGTCACTGGTGCTGAGAAGTGTACCCTGGTGGAGGGATGGGTGTTGGAATACTGTAGCACTGAAATCCATTCTTGAACAGCTTTGAAAAAACTTTAAAAAGGAAAGAAAATATTAGTTCTTTAGCATATGTATGCTGATGCTAGCTATTCTCCAATGCACTTTTCAATTCCCATCTAACATGTCCTTCTGGAGGCTAAAAAAAAAACCTAATAACATTTTCTTTATGTTTGTGGATATTTTTATTGGGAGATTAGAGTTATATTTTGCTAAAGATTTTTTTGTTTTTGTTTTCAGACTTTTAAACATGTTTTGTTGGGTTGATTCATATGTTAAAAGTCATTGAAATATGAATTAGGAGTTTTCCTTGATATCTCACATTTATCTGGTATGCTTTCATTTGGATAAACTGATATTTTGAAGCCTGAGGTTTAGTTGTAAGTGGAATTGGTTTTTAAAACAAGTAGCAATAGAATTAGCATAGGCAATTTCAAGACCAGTTTCTGCTGTGCTTACATGTTAGCATAGGCACAAATGAGTACTACTTTGGTATAATTATTTAATAACTTATGCATATCTATGATCATAAATATAAAAGTTTCATTGGCTCAAAATATATCCTATTGAAAATCCCCTTATTTCACTAGTAAGCCATGCCTATTGTTTACTTCTGTCAGTTTCAAAAAAATTATTTCATTAATCCACACAACACTTTATGCTTAAGAGAATGCTTTGTCAGCTTTTTCTTGTGGGCATCAAAGTGAAGATGGTCTTTTAAAATGAATGAAAGATGAGGGATACAACAAAGTGCTGGTTCTAGATAAATTTTGCCTATTACTGGTGTAAGTCATTTCCGTTTGGGATATGCAGTACAGTATGGAAATGGCCTCACTTAGCATAACTTTAGACTGAAAAAATGAATGCTAAGAGTGAAATTTGGCGAACAGACTTGAAAGAAATATTTTTAACCTTAAAATGACATTTACAAACCAATTAGTTTGGTTTTAATCCACTTTATTTTAACTTCATGAACATGGTGACAGAGATTCTATTTTATGCTTGGCTGATCCCTGCATCACTCTTTTGCTGTTTGTAGAGCCTATTTTCTAAGAATTAGCTCTGTCTTTCGGAAGGCTTTACTTCTTAAATGAATGGTCTCAGACTTGATTTGGCATGCATGCACTTTATTTCAATAGTATTAAATAAATATTCAAGGGGAAATATATAGCATTTGCTATAAAGGAGAAAAACTCTTTAAGTCCTCCTATTTGAGGGTTGATACCAGTTGATTGAACAGATGGGGATTCCCCAGTTTCCCTCTTTGTTCTAGCCATCGTATTTGGTGGGGGCACCTCTCCTCCCTGTGGGAGCTGGGGACCATCCCACCAGATTTCATGTCTCACCAGGCAAGTGCCTTATGATTATACTAAGTCTCTGGCTCAAGCATCACATTTTTGTACCTAACCACAGCAATTGTTAGTGATTCACAAGAAATATTAATAAAATGAAAGAGTAAAAGCATATGCCATCTCAGAAGGATGTTTTTCATTTACATAACGGGTGCATCGTATGGATATGTACACTCATTTCACGTTATCTAGACTGATTTTCTTCTCTACATGCCTTTGTAGAGTACCTATTTTCAGAAAAGATAATGAGGTTTGACAGAATTGGTATTTCTCACATGTATAGCATTTCTCTTACAAGTTAGCTCTGACTCTTTTAGAACCACATTATTTGCAGTGTGTAATGTTCTTTGTGACTATTATAATAGTCCATATGTGAATCAAATGGCCATTGCCTTAAAAATATTTTTATTGAGGTATCGGGATTTATAATTCTGTTAATCACACACTTTCCATGCATACATTATTCCGATACCAGGCCAATCACCAGAGAGCCTGCTTTTCTCCACCAGTGTCCCAAGGAACCCTCCCAGTCCCCACCCCCAGTGTAAGCTCAGTTTGATTATTAATAAGCAGTTCTGTCGGCTTTGAACATTTGGTTTTTTTTCTATGTATATTTCTCTCCCCACCCCAGAGATCTCTTTTGGGAGAAAGGTAATGGAGGTGGTGACTCACACATAATGAAGAGAGATTATCTCCTAATATTCCACAAAACTGTAAATCGGAAAGTTTTTTCAAAAGCTTTTATCTTTTTAGAGGTATACACATTTAAAAATATTATGGCTAGCTCTGTGCTAATATGTTTTAGAGTTTACATGAAATAGATAGATCCTACAAATGTAAAATTTAGTAAGAGTGAAGAGAATCAAGAACATTGTAAGTGAAAAATCTGAAAGGCCTATAAAGTATTAAGTGTGTTTAATCCTAATAAAGAGAAACATTGCCTTTATATTGAAACATATTATATTATGGATATTGCTTAAGTGCCTGCATTCATAAATAAAAGATGACAATAAAAATCTCTATGTATGTGAAATAAAACTTAATCAGATGTAAAATTATATAAATGATATATTGTTGCAAATGTATAAAATCTCTCTGCAAGCTACAAGTACACATACCTTTTTGATCTAGTACAGGGTGACCATAAAGGCCTTAAGTGCCATTCTAAGTGCCATGTGCTGGGAAGTCAGAGAAACTGCTTTCATGCTTCTTTCAAAACTGTTTTAAGGTCATGAACTTCCTAAACTATTTCCTGTCCATGAATCTCTGTATAGTGTTTCCCACCTGAATGATAATCTAGCTGGATAGAGTGTTAGTTTTTGTGCTAAATCCATCCCTCCATTCTCTTGTGACTCTTAGAGTCTCATTTGATAGATGTACTGTGAATCTTATGGACTTTCCTTTGTATGGAAGTTGCTTTCTTGATCTTGCTGCTTTCAATATTCTGTCTCTATCGATGGAATATGCCATTCTGAGCACAGCGTGTCTCCAAGTTTCCTATTTGAGTCTGTTTTCATTGGGATTCTTCAGGTCCCTTGTGCTTGCCTGTATTCCTCATATCTGGGGAGTTCTTAACTATGGCTTCTTTAACAATGCTCTTCATCAAATTCACTTTCCTGGACCTCAGAGACTTGAGTGATTCTCACAGTGTTTGTCTTGAGCTCATCTTGCAGTCTTCTGGTGTGTGCTGTTCATTTCTTTTCAGACACCCTCCCCCACCCCCGCCCCGGCCCATCTTCTGTTGTTTCCTAGAGATTTCCTCTCTCGGAGCTTGTTGGTCTTCTCTTCAGCTGTTTTTCAGTTTTCCTTTCTTTTTTTTTCAATGCCTCCAATGAATCTGGATTTTGAATATCACCTACCACACTCTTCATTTCTGTCATTTATACTGGCAGTTTTCTCATTTTGGCTCTCATACTTTCTGGTGCTTTGCTTACCATCTGTACCATCATTTCTTTGACTTCATTAGACATCCTCACATTGTGTCACTAAAGACATTTTCCATGGGCTTACCGGCCTAGTTGGTGTTGGTGATGCCTTCAGTGTTATTGTTTTTGCTCGAGAAAGTTGGTGGGGGGGCGGGAGCAATAGCACAGCGGGTAGGGCGCTTGCCTTGCACTTGGCCGACCCAGGCTGACCCAGGTTCAATTCCCAGCATTCCATAATCCCATATGGTCCCCTGAGCACCGCCAGGAGTAATTCCTGAGTTCAGAGCAAGGAGTAACCCCTGTGCATCGCCAGGTGTGACCCCCCCAAAAAAAAGCAAAAAAAAATCAAGAAAGTTGGTGGGTTTCTAGGAGTCCCCATTGGTTTTCAAACGTCCCTGCTATGCTGAGAGTGGGTCTTGTTAGTTTGATGCTCTAGGAGCTTCGGAGAGATTAGACTTTTGAAGGAATTGCTCCTTTCCTTCAGTGCCCATTTAGTGACAGGAAGTATAACTGAGTAGTGTGAAATTTTCTGAGTAGATCTGTCTTGCTGCAACATCTGGCACTTGAGGCTTAAAGAGCTGTGACTTGGGCCACTTGGCAGAGGGCAGGTGTGGAGGTTACTGAAACCTGGCCAGAAGTTTGGGCATCTTGGCCATTGCCTTTTTGAAGACAAAGTACACTTTACAAATATTATATTCCTTTGTTCATTTTTGTATTACTGGTTTGTATAATTATCTCTGGCAGAGAAGCTTTTAAGACAATTACAAGTTGTCTTTATCTAAAACTAAATCCCGAGCTTCTTAGAAGAATGGCTCTTCGTCTAGTTACTATGGAAAATAAAAGTTTCATCTGTTTCTGCAGATATGATAAGAACAAAATAGCTTTTTCTATTAATATGAGCAGACTGCTTTAATTCTAGGTTTTAAAAAATTATCAGTAAAACCACATTATATCTTTATATACTGTCATATGTGATAATAAAATATCTTTTTCATTTTGAACTTCAGTTTGTTGCAATTGAAATTAGCAAATTAGAGGTGGTATCATTGCATTAGCAAAGGATTGTGGTACACTAGTAACTTTAGCATTGCCATCTCATTTAACTTAATGTATATCCAGCACGAATTCTTAGTTAAGGAATTTTGGAAGCCCGGTAGCACTGTAGAACTGTCGTCCCATTGTTCATCGATTTGCTGGAGTGGGCATCAGTAGCGTCTCCATTGTGAGAATTCTTGTTACTGTTTTTGGCATATCAAATAAGCCACAGGTAGCTTGCCAGGCTCTACCGTGCGGACAGGATACTCTCGGTAGCTTGCCGGGCTCTCTTAGAGGGATGGAGGAATCAAACCTGGGTAGGATGCATGCAAGCAAACACCCTACCTGCTGTGCTATCGCTTCAGTCCTGTGTTAAATAATTTGAATGTACAGTTTTATTAGCATTGTTTGCACCAAAGACTAGTATTATTACATAAAGAAGCTTTAGATGAATTGTTGGCCAAAATAGAAATCCAATGGCATGTGATTAGCAAATTCCTAGGCTGCATAACATTGACATTAGAGGTAATTTCAAAAATATCCTTGATTGTACTTTGGTTTTTCTTAAATATTACATCCCCCTACTCCCAAACCATTTTTTACATAATCAAACATACTCCATATCTAGCCTTGACAAGCTACTGCCCCTTTAATATGCTGCAATGCATTTGAGTTAAAGATTCCTTGCTAATGTATCTAGAAGCACCCGCAGATCAATTGTTACTACTAAAGAAAAACATCTTTAAGGGACAGGTAGGTCATATTTCTACTTGGAATTAAAATTAATATAATTTTTCTATATTTATTAAACTTTACGGACTGGAGCAATAGCAAATTAAGCTTTACAAATAATAGCAATAAAATGAGGATAAACATATTAATCATATTAACCTCAAGACATGTTAATGTTGCAAGAGCTTCATTCTTTAGGGAAACATTAGTTATTTGGCAAAATAGAAAGACCAAATGAATCTTCCTATGATATAAATCTGGTAGCACATGCTAGCCAGTAGCCTACTAAAGCAGCGAATACATGAGAAAGGGAAAAATGGGAGGGAGAGAGAATGAATGAATGCAGTGTCACTTTGTGATATCCTGTCTTGTACATTATTTTCAATTCAGATAACATAAAAAACCAAATAATTTTAGGACAGTTTGAAGCCGACAGTAATAAATGGAAGCAATTTTTCTGATCCATTTCAATTGTTTGGTTGACTGAAATAATTGGCTGTAACTGTCTCAGATTCACCCACTTAGACAACAAGGGCAGCTATAAAACATTAAAAAATGGTAACTCTTTGTGAATGGCTTAAATTTGCCCTTTATTATACCATAATTGGGTTTTGCCTATTATGTCTTTTTATAATTTATCACAACTGGACTTCATGAAAACCTTTGGGCCAATTTATATTTTTTCCTAGCAGTTATTAAGTTTAAATAAATCTTATTGCTATAGTTCAGTGATGTAGTTTTCACTTGATAGTGGAATTAAATAATTAAAAATAATCATGTGATTTAAGATTTGCATTATGGATAAAATTAAATCCCTGATTCATCCACTGTTTCCTGAATATAATCTTTGACTAGATAACTGGGAATCTGTTGAATTAGCTGACTAGAAATTTTTTACAACTGTTACAAAATGTAGTTGGGAATGACATAATATCCTTGGCTTATATAGACTTGATAAATGATTTTGAATGAGTGACAGGCATCAATAAAGAGTGTAAGCAATTGGGGTATGTATTATTTTAGCCAAATACCATGTTCCAGTGCTGAATGACATATACGTAGTCTGTGGATGATATTCCCTGGCATGGAATCAGAGTTTATTATGCTGCTAAATAATTACTAGAAAAGATAGTGTTTTATTTTTTGTTGACTTCAAGAAAAGCCATCTATGAAGAAACAGATGAGATATTAGTTTAAGGAATTTAACTGTCCCATATTTGATATCTGTGTCTTAGCACAGAATATGTAACCTTAATTAAAGGCATTTGGAATATTTAGATTGCAATTGAAAATCACAATAAAGTAGCATAAATGACTTAAACACTTATGTGAGATTTTAGTTAAATCACTGATAAAATATGAGAGAAAAGCATATGTTTCTCATGTTTGGAGCATTTTTATGTGTTTATTTGGAGGGGAGCCATACCTGGAACTACTCAGGACTTAATAATGGCTCTATGCTCAGGGAGCATTCCTAGAGGTACCCACAGGAACTTATGCAGTACTGGGTATCAAAATAGGGTTGTCTTCATGTAAAGCTGTGCAATTACCCCCTGTACTATCTCTCTGACCCTGGGATCATTTTTAATTGAACTGTCCTTGATATAGAATGAGCCATGATACAAAATTATAGTAGACATAAAGAAAATGAATATATAAGTATCTTAAAGCTGAGCACTAGGGAAATATGTATACAATCGATTAATGTTTTCATATTAAATAATTTCTCCACTGAAAAGTTAATGAGCAACTCAGATAGCTAAACAGACCTAGCTTAGGTTTCGTATGTAGGAGCCCTGTCTTTGATCCTGGGCATTGTATGTACCCCTGTGTACGGAGTCAAGAATAGCTCTTGAACAGTGCTGGGTGTGACCCCAAAACAAAAGCATAAGTAAAATGCATGGGCTGTGTAAGTTCTGTAATATGAGAAATAACAAGAAAATAGTTTTGGGGGGTATTTGGATTAATATCAGGTAGTATCTGGCTAAAATAATACAAAGGTGGAGATTTTGGTTCATGCCATGCAATTTTTCAAACAAAATGTTTTAATTCCCATAAATTTGGTTTACACATTATGAAAGAGAGGAGTAAGCTATTGATTATGCTTAAAAATAATATACCATACTTTTTGACTTGGGATGGAGCGATAGCGCAACGCTAGGGCATTCATCTTGCACGTGGCCAACCTGTGTTTGATTCCTCCGCCCCTCTCGGAGAGCCCGGCAAGCTACTGAGAGTATTGCGCCTGCACAGCAGAGCCTGGCAAGCTACCCATGGTGTACTCAATATGCCAAAAACAGTAACAATAAGTCTCACAATGAGAGACATTACTGGTGCCCGCTCGAGCAAATCCATGAGCAACGGGATGACAGTGACTCTTTGACTTGGACTGGAGCAATAGCACAGAGGGTAGAGCGTTTGCCTTGCACCCGGCTGACACAGTTGATCCGGGTTCGATTCCTCCATCCCTTTTGGAGCCCGGCAAGCTACTGGGAGTATCCCGCTCACATGGCAGAGCCTGGCAAGCTACCTGTGGCGTATTCGATATGCCAAAAACAGTAACAAGTCTCACAATGAAGACGTTGCTGGGGCCGCTCGAGCAAATTGATGAACAATGGGATAACAGTGGCACAGTGCAATGCTACTTTTTGACTTATAGAAAACTTGTGTGGTTTATTGGTCATGAGATATCCAGTTGGCAAGATGAGAAAACTGTTATAGCTATTAAATTGTCTTGTGATGCTTATTAAAGTCATGTAACCAAATACTTGTAATTTTTAGAACTCATTCTTGTTCTGAGTATTTTTGTGATGTAATTTTTCAGTATTGCTGAATAAACTATCTCAACTGAAGCATTGTCTTATATATATGTGTGTGTATGCATGTGTATGTATATATATGTATATATATATAATATGATTTTTTTCTCAGTTTTGCACTGGTGATAGAAATTTAAGCAATGTTCCCATTGGTAAAATATGGAAGTTAATAAGATAACTATGTTTCAGCAACATCACATCCTTTATCCTATTTCTTTTTCCAATAACTCCAGGGTAACTTGTCCTCATTTTATAGGTGGAAAAATTGAGGCTTCAAGAGCTTTGCTAAGACCAAGGTCATACAGTCAACTGAAGGACAAGCTGGAATCAAATCCCGTTATATTCCTTCTCAGTGTCTATAATATTGGCAACAGTTCTTTTCAGTAAGACTGGATAGAAGTGTGGCACACTTTAGAATACATTGGAGTCAGAGAAGATACTCTGATTTCATTACTTTGAAATTGAACACTGACACCCGCAATTTTTTGAAAGCTCATCATAGGCAACTATCAGTGAAAATAGCCACAGTAGAACAATTGTTTTCACGAGATAAGCCTTTCTGGAGGATAAAACCTGAGAATGTCTCATCCTAGGATTTGTTCAGACTTCAAGCATTTTCCTCCTCAAGAAGTGACTAAGCCTGCTCTTCCAATCTTCAATTACTGGAGCATTGCTTATTGTTAACAGTCCTGTCGTTAATGAGAAATGGTCCATCCACCAGATAAAATAGAAATAGACTAGCTGTCACATGAGACTGGCCACCAAAACGTTCTCTTTAGGATTCAGGGACTTGCCTTATTTCCTTTTCACATAGTGCTCACGCATCACTTGCTCATACTTGCTTGTTGGAGCTCTCTCTCTTTCTCTCCCTTCTCCCCCCTTTCCTCTCTGTCTCTCTCCATACCTGTTATCCATTATCCACCCCATTTTCTCCTTCGTCTTCCTTCCCTTCTTCTGCTTATCAGTTTACAGACATTTTTGTGCTAGAATGATGCTCTGAATCAACCACTGGTTTTACCAAGAGATTGTCCAATATCTCCTGTATACTCAGGCACTCCCTCACTCTGTTCTTTTATTCATTATTCTTTCTTCTTCCCTTACCACATTGATTTCTGTACCCTGTTATGTGTGGGGTAGAGTCTGATGATGGCTTTTGCAGTCAGTAGAGTTCCCAGAAGAACTTTGAATAATAGCTAAGAAATAACCAGAGGAAACATGAAGGAAAATTTAGCGATAGCAGCAAGATACTAATTTTATAGATTATCCTCCAGTTTCATTTAAAAGAAGCAAGCGGTTTTAGTTAATGACATGATCTCTGATACTAATGGCACAAATTGGTTTACTTTGATTACAAGTCATCGATCTAGGTTGAATTTCCCTAAATAGTCTATATCTCTGCCAGTTAGACTTTTAGTGGTAGCACGTAATGGCCATTGGTGCCTGAGGTGTCACAGTGGCTGTGTGGGAATTAAATTGACAATGAGACATGGTAGATTTTAACATAATACGGGATCTTCTTGGGTTATATTTCCTCTTGAGGAGATAAATCCTTGAGGTCTAGAAGGACATAGGTGCAAGCAAACCAGGTCCTCCACTGATTTGGTACCTTGATGACTTGTCACAAAGAAGCTGATTTTCAAGTCAATGTTTAATTCTGTTCTCATTTGCTCATCACAGAAGTAAAGGCCTGAGTCACTTTCCAGATCCTCTTTCCTACTGGTCTGAGAGTAGTTCTTTGAAGACAAAAGAGATAAAATGTATGGTTTTCTTAGTTCCATAGTTCTACGAAAACAATATTCTTTGGTCATTTTCCCAGGCAAGCTAAGATCAGCGTAGGTCTGATTTTAATCATTTTTTTCCACGAAAGGATCAAAATAGCCTTGGGTGTAAATCCTGGTTTTGCCTTTATTTGGGTTTCCGGCACCCGGAAATTCCCAGAGCCTTGGCTCAACTCTCACGGGCATCAGTCGTATCTAACACACTTACCACAGGGATTGAGTTAAATAACTGTAAAATATTCAGTGAGTCATATGTGTTCTACAGAAAAAACAACAGTCTAGTGCCTGGAATATTCCATGATATTAATCTGATATTCTTTCATATAGCTATTGCTATATGTTTTTCATTCTGTCCCTATAGTTTGTCTTTGGGGGAGGGAGACAACAGCTGGCTCAGCACTTGAGGGGAACCAAGTGGTGCTGGGGATTGAACCCAGGATATGTGCATGATGTGCTCAATGCATGGAGATCTCTCTATCGCCCCACTTATTCCCGTAATTTATCACAGTTATGGATAGCTTATGTTTCTGGTTATTTTGCTGCCCTCTAGAATAAATGCTGACATTCCCTAGTTTAGGCCATTTCCCATTTCAAATCTTGCCATTTCCCCTGTAACCTTCCCAGTCCTTCCTCCTGGAATTCTAGGTGGTAGCTCTTGATATATTTCAGATCTAGAATCTAGTATACTCCTTCACTATGGACTTGAATGGCACCTTCTGTCCTGTGACATCATGCTCCTGAGCAGTTTCCATGCCACTAAAGTTACCTAGTACTTCTCCTGAAGGTGGGGTCACGTTGTAGTATCTTATATGTATGATTGGCACAGTATGTGTAAGGCACCAGTCAGCACACTTGTGAATATATTGGGAACTTTTCCTCTGTAACCAGAACTTCACTAATAATGTGTGGGTGGTTTAATGGCTTCCCCCATACTATAAAAACTCTTTCTTCTGAGACCAGGAATAACCTTTATTAGGAATACTGATGTAATCTGTTATGATATTTATATAATATTAAGTTCCAGTTATAGTAGCTGAGACTTTGCAGATATATTTTTATTTTATTCCTACAAATCAAGTTTGTAGGTACTCTTAGTATGGTCATTTAGAATGGAAGAGTCTGAGTAACTTCCCTACATCTCTCAACTTGTGAGTTTAATTTGAAATTCTTTGCTTGCTCTACTACAGACAATTGTGATATTGCCATCCTTTCCACTCCACTCTTCCTTCTCATCAATGAAAAAGTTTCTGGTAAAAGTTGAACTCCTTTTATTCTTAATATGGAAATACATCAATCAATTAATTTCAGCTGTTCTGAAAAACATTGCCAAGTTTCAATGAACTGGAGACAGACTAAGAGATACTGCATTTGGTCTTTTTACTAGGATATCTCCCTCCAAGAATAGTTCAATAATGAATCAGGTACGGGATGTTTACAAATCTTTCAAGTTTGGGATCCTAACCAAGCTACTAGAAAGGGAAACTCTGAGAAGTTAGGAATCTAACCTTTACTCTTTCTATTGGTGAACTCCAGAAAATGAAGGAGTTGGCAGAGGCTTCCTCCCAGGTGTGCCAAAACACGCACTTACACAGATACTTCCTGCACCAGTTTGCGACATGAACATCTCTCAACTAGGTTGAAATTCCTCAAAGATGGTTTCTTAGAGAATGCAGGAAGAGAGTCTTAGAGAACAAACACAGGAAGAAGCACAATGGGGTGGTTATCCTAAGGACTAAGATACATGTGCCCTTAACCTAGGGAGAGAACTCAGTGTCTATGTTTGGGTTTATTGTTTGAGTCAGTTGAGAGTGAGGGTCTGTAGGGAGTCATTTGGGCAGATGGAGAACTTGGAAAATATGAAAAAAAACCTCGTATTTTTAACTTAAATTTATTTATTTTTTAATTAGTTAGTTGCAGTGAGGGTACAGTTACAGATTCACACATTTTCATGCTTGTTTTTCCCTCATGCAATGTTTGAGAGCCCATCCCTCCACCAGTGTCCATTCTCCACCACCAATGAACACAGTATCCCTCCCACCCCCCAATCCTTTCCCCCCACCCCCACCCCACCTCTGTGGTGGGGCATTTCAATTTGATATCTCTCTTTCCTTTTGGGTGTTGTGGTTTGCAATAGGGGTATTGAGTGGCCATGCTGTTCAGTCTCTAGTCTACTTTCAGCACACATCTCCCTTCCCATGCAGGATCTCCAATCACATTTTACTTGGTGTTCCCCTCTCTATCTGGGATGACTTTCCTCCAGCGTGTGAGGCCAGCTTCCAAGCTAAGGAGCCAATCTCCTAAAACACCTCGTTTTTGAATGCTTTATTGGTGGAGACTGATGCATTATCAGCTGAGCCTCCATAGGTAGAGGAAGTTAATGTGAAATGCATATACATATGGTAAAACAGGCAAGGATCAATCTTTTAAGATTTCTATAAACAGTTTTAATTTCTTTAAACTGAGTGCTGTTCAGTAGGCAAGAGTACATGGCGAAGTCCTCAATATATGCAGCTCCAAAGTATAGGCCATGATAATTTTGTAAGCTAGCATGAGCATTTTGATTTTGTTTTTACATTGGTGTACATTGGTTTTTAACATCACTATATTTAACAGCTGAAAGTCTTAGTATAGAGACCTGGAGGACAAGACTAGACTAGAACACTAAGGATCATTAATTACCTAGAAAGTTGGAGAAATGATATAGGAACCAGTTTCAACGAGGCTACAAATGCAAAGAAAAAAATGAGGAAGATGTATTCTTCTGCAAGGATAAACATTGATAATAGGCTATTATTTTCTCTCTAGGATTTTTACCTCCAATTTTTTACTCTACCAAAACATGTTGGAACTACGTATTAAAAAATAAGAAAAATAATTTATAAAATATAAACAATTTAGGATTTAGGATATAAGTTAATCTTTACATTTTCAGAAAACAAGTAAATGTACTTGTTTCAAACCTTAGTCCCAGCAATATTTCCAAAATATATGAATTTTCTATCAAATCATAGTACCTATATCCATAGTAAGTAGAAATGTATTTTAACTGAAAAAAATTGCAAGAGCAAAAGTTGATAACATTTCAATTATTCTCCTGAATTATAATAAATCACAGTGAGGAAATGGTCTTCAAAGATAGCTAGAGCTTGAAAGAATATTGTCCTTTGTTTTAAAGTAAGCTTAGCACTGTAGCACTGTTGTCCCATTGTTCATCGATTTTGCTCAAGTGGGCACCAGTAATGTCTCCATTGTGAGACTTGTTGTTACTGTTTTGGGCATATAGAATACACCAGGGGTAGCTTGCCAGGCTCTGCCGTGTGGGTGGGATACTCTCAGTAGCTTGTGGCACTCTCCAAGAGGGACATAGGAATCGAACTGGGGTTGGCCGTGTGTAAGGCAAACACCCTACTCCCTGTGCTATCGCTCCAGTCCAAAGAAAGCTTACTGCAAATTAATTAAGAAGCACTGAAAAATAATAATTCTTGCAGAAGGACTGGAAATATTTTGGGGCGGCAGGGTCACACATGGAGGTGCTTAGGGCTTACTCCTGGCTATGAACTCAGGAATCACTCCTGGTGCTGCTCAAGAAATCACATGTGGTACTGGGGATTGGACCAGGGTCAGTTGCATAGAAGGCAAGCACCTTACCCTCTGTACTATCACTCTGGCCCCAATGATGGAATCTTTTGACATTAGAATTTGTTACCAGAATCTCAATCTTAACAAGTTACTAATGAAAGTCAATTCTATCATTAATCTAGAGAAACACTGTTTATCTTTTACTGCATTGAATAGATGGATTAGTCGAAACAAAGTATCGCTTTATAGAGATCAGTTGTTTGGCAGATGGCTAGAGCGACTTAGATATTTTTTTTGCCCCTAGTGGGTGGATTTAACCACGCTACAAATAAACTAGAAAGATTGTAACCCATGGTTCTAATTCTGACATCATAATTTGTTTCAATCTCTAAAGCATCTTTTAAAATATATATGTCTCAGGGTAATTATTTTATCAAGTAGAAAATCATTTAAATCCATCAAATACCTATCGATCTACAATTTTATGAGTGCAAGAGTGCTCTGTATTTCTAATGCGTCAATAAGAAAAAGAGAATATTTTAAGCAATTGGCAATTCAATGTAAGTCAACAGGCAAGGACATAGGTAACTATTATCTGCCACAGAGTGTTATATAATCCCTGCAAATGGATGAGCATGCCTCATAGGATATTTTTGCAAGTATGAAGCATGGTTGGGAATAGGATCATTTTCTGATATATATCAATGTCTGAATCAAGAAAATTGAGGATGTGTCATAATCTTTGAGATGGGTGCTAAAATAAACTCCAGTGGAACTACACAGCTGTCCTTATTCTGCTTCCCAAGTATTATTTATTCCATGAGTTAAAAGACATGAATCAATAAATAATAAATATGTTTTTTCAGAGCACAGAATTAACCTGTTGTTCAGTTTCTTTATTTCCCTCAAAGGCTATTTAAGTCAGAATAAAATCCTTCATCATTCAAGTTAGGCTTAGAAGTCATTGCATTTTTGCCAACACATAGGATTACTTAAAATTTTTTGAATCGAATCACCTTACGATATACAGTTACAAAGCTGTTTATGATAGGGTTTCAGTACTACATTGTTACAACACCTTCCCTTCCACCACTGTATATTTCCAGTATCTCCAGTATCTCTCCCACCAAACCTTCCCACCCGCCTGCCTCTATGGCAGACACTTTACTTCTTTCTCTCTCTGTAATTTTGGGCATTATGTCTTGCAATATAAGTACTGGGAAGACATCATGTTTGGCCCTTTACCCACTTTCAGCACACATCTCCCATCCAGAGAGATCACTTCCAACCATCACTGCCATAGTGGTCCCTTCTCTATGCCACCTCCCCTCCCCCCAGCACTTGAAGCTGGCTTCCAACTGTGAACCAATCCTTGGGGACCTTGTTTCCACTGCCCTAGGGTATTAGTCTTGCACTTCAATGTTCACTGCAGCACTGTTCACAATATCCAAAATCTGGAAACAACTCAAGAGCCTGAGTACAGATGACTGGTTAAAGAAACTGTGGTACATCTACACAGTGGAATACTATATAGCCATTTTGCAGAATGCAGGCATGAAATTCCCTTCTAAATGGATGGACATGGAGCATATCATGCTTAGTGAAGTGAGTCAGAAGGAGAGGGACAGACATAGAATGATTGCACTCATTTGTGAGTCATAAAAAAGTAGTAACACGTAGGATTTCTTGCAAAATTTTCTAGTTAAAAATAGTTCCAAATTCTGTATTTTTGTAAAAAATCCAGTATGAGCAGCAGTCATTGTAAATCCAAAAAATGTGTATACACATAGGCATACATAGGCTTGAGAAGTTAATGTGTTTTTTTAAAATAACAATAAAAACCTAAAACCTACAGACCAAACAACCAAACAAAAACCCCAATTGTATCAATCAGATACATGGTGAGAAAATGCTCTTTACACTATTTAAAGTCAACATTTACAAGAGATACTGGCCTATAATACACCTGGGGTTTTTAACCTTTTTGAGAGCTATAGGAAAATGGCTTCTCTATAAAGGTTACATATATTGCCAATAAAATATATAAGGGAGGACATCTCCCTATAAAACTGAGACAAGGATTTAGTTGTAACATTTATTTTATTAGCCTTCTGTTTTCTAATGACTTGAGACCATCCTGGGTCTGGTTAAAAGATGATTGAGTTTGTCCTTTAAATACATGGATGAGTTGAGAGAGTTTTTTTCCTCCATGAATCAGCCATGTCTGTGTGACAGTACAGGCTTAGGGGTGGACTATTGATTATAACCATCACTTCTTTTTTCATTACACTAAATGGTAATTGAGATAGTTTTGATCATGGGTAGAAATTGAGTAGTGGAATTATTTATAAACAAATCATTTCACCAGTTAGTTATCTCAAATATAATGTATACTTCAAATGAAATTTTAATGTAAACTGTGACAATAAGCCATATCTAAGATTCTCACGCGTGATATGTTTCCAAAAAAAGAATTATCTCAACAAATAACTTCATAGAGATGGGCTTTTCCGGCTTACCAATAAGTACAACTAGTTGCTCAGAGCAAAACTGCCCTTGATTCGCTAATCTGTGTCATCCTTGGATTTCAGTCCTTCACAGTGCTTGCTTTCTGTGTTATACTGTTAGAATGGATCACTCAGCCTTTGAGCACTCTCCACCAGCATCATAGATTTATGTTCATTCTCATTCTTACCCT
This sequence comes from Sorex araneus, assembly GCF_027595985.1. Lineage (NCBI taxonomy): Eukaryota > Metazoa > Chordata > Mammalia > Eulipotyphla > Soricidae > Sorex > Sorex araneus. Next base: position 33,563,973 of record NC_073313.1, on the reverse strand, counting down.
AACCACAGGAAGAACTTGTTAACTGTTAGCTCTACTTCCATTCTCTCTCTCTGCAGTCCCTTTGGTTCATAACATTCGGAGTGATATCACACAATTCAGGACTATAAATGCTTGCTGCTCCAACTGGCTGGAATTTTTTTTCCTGCACTTCACAGCCAAGTCAGTTGAGCCACTGGAATGTGATGCGTTTTTAAGTTCAACCAGTGAGATGTGAATAGCTGGTTTCTATGCTCTAGGTGCACGTTCACACTTTTTTTTAGCTTTTTTAATTGATCTTTATGATATTCCATATGGTTCACAATGCACTGGAGGGCAGTTCCCCCTGCCATTATATTCTAGTGGTTTCTAAATAATCAATAATCCATATATATAGATGACCCTATTTCAATTGTAATCATTTTTTCCTTTTGTGTTTTGGGCCACATTCAGAAGTGCTCAGGTGTTATTCAAGGCTCTTAGCTCGGATATCACTCCTGGTGGTGGCCAGGGGACCATATGGGGTGCCGGGATCAATTGCAGGTCAGCCACATGCCAGGCAAGTGCACTACCTACAGTACTCTCTCTTAGCCCTCTCCATTAGTTATTGTTAATCGTGAATATAGTCATGACAGTATGTCTTATATTTAGCCTACTTTTGTTTTTTGCTTTTGGGGTCACACCCAGCGTTGTACAGGGGATATTCCTGGCTCATGCACTCAGGAATTACTCCTGGCGGTGCTCAGGGGACCATATGGGATTCAGGGAATCAAACTGGAATTGGGCGTGTGCAAGGCTAACACCCTACCCTCTGTGCTAGAACTCACCACTATTTAGCCTACTTTGGAAAGATGATCATTTAGAAAATTTTCATTGGTGTATATTGAGAAATGGTTTGTGTCTTAAAAAACTGTGGTGTTGTTTAATATTTAATGCAGGCAGGATTAGGCAAATAACAATAATATCTTCCTTTTTATCTCAGAACTTTCGAAACATAAGTATTATTCTATCAATTAAGGTATCTTGTAATTCTCTGCAGAAAATATCACATATTTGTGGAATGAAATGCTCACTCATATCTTACAGCCTTTACTGGGAATTTCTCCTTATATTTAAGCTACTTTGGTCGGTGAGACAGAGAAATAAAAATGAAGTCATATTGTCTTTACATAGGTTCCTGGGGAGAAGAGATTGAGAGTGAGAGACAGAGAGAGACACAGAGAGACAAAGAGAGACAGAGAGAAACAGAGAGATACAGAAAAGCAAGACATATAGCTCAAACATTTGGATATACCAGAGAACAAATGTTTTCCTATGCAGTAGGAATTCAGGGATTACTGGGCTAGGTAGTGGAACATTGATACCACAGTTGGCACTTTTTTGTTTCTGTGCCACACCTGACAGTGCTCAGGAATTACTTCTGGCTCTTTGCTTAGCGATTACTGGCTGTACTCAGGGGACTATATGAAGTGTCAAGTAATTGAACTTGAGTTGGCTGTGTGCAGGGCAAATGTCATCCTTGCTGCAGTCTCTCTCTCTCTCTCTCTCTCTCTCTCTCTCTCTCTCTTTCTTTCTATCTTTCTTTTCATTTTCTGGTCCAATGTACTTATACTGAATCACAAAATAGGTACTTATTTAGTTTTTGTACCATGTCAGTTTAGTGCAAAGGATGTGAGATTATGATATCACTATATATGATTTGATAGGCAATGTCCAATGATTTTTTTCCAAGATAAATTCTATTGCTTTTGGTTGTTATATATTTACTGTTAGTACAGTTTAACAGAGCAAATGAAGTTTGTATTTTTGTATTTGTGAATAAAAAAGCTTCTTAACTTTCAAGAAAGAAAATTCTGACTTCTGTTTATGCTTAGTTTATTCCTACTAACAATTTCTGACAATACTGCTAGTAGCTGTAGACTTGTCTAGTTATATAATAGATGAAAAACTCCAGATATGTGGGGTTTGTTGAAGTCCTGGGTTTTGACTGAGCATATTACATGATGGAAGGAGAATTAGTGGCATATGTAAAGAACTAGTCAGATTTAGGAAGTCGGAATTATGTTTGATCGAGGTATCAGTGAGGGTCAGAAAAAATAGCTTAACAGGCTGGAATACATATTTTGCAGGCTTGGGTTCTATCCTAGGCACTGTTCTCTAAGCTGCTGCTGTGAGCCCCTGAGCACCTCCAAGTTGCTCCAAAAGCAAAATAAGAGCAAAATTAAAAAGCTAGATATCATTGGGCTGCTATATTATATTGAGAGATTTAATCAAGGGTTGATGTTAAATAGTAACTAAATCATTGGTATCCCAATACTAGATTTGTTATTTGAGTCCTATCTCACATTTTCCTTCTTATCAGACATTTTATGGTTTATTTAAACTGGAAAAAGTTCTTCCTGAGTATGTAACTCATTAATAGAAAGGAATACGGGTGAAAGTTACTCTCAATATTAAGATATTAAGTATACTATTTTATGATCTGTGCATGTGATTTACAACAAACTGGATAAAGATCATTGAACTATTTGGGATTCATTATTTTACATATTTCTTAAAAAGTACTATGCAAAATAATGTATCCTAAATAGTTCAATGATCTCATGCAGTAGTCCAACGATATCATGCAGTGATAATCACATGCTTTATTGTGTCATGGATTATTACGAACTATCTAGCTTTATCTAAAAGAAATAATAAGAGCTCATCAAAGGAATTAAATGGCTCTGTTGGGAAGAAGAATGCCAGATTGGATTTGGGAAATCCATATGTAACAGATAAGTTGATAAATAGCACCAGGGAGGAATATATGTTGCCTAAGATATTTTCTACATCCATCATAGAATTTTAAATATCTTTGTAGTTTTTATGGTAAAATTCTTTCAAGTTATAAAATTTCTCTGTCTTAACATATCTTACTGTTTATGCTTAAGCAACACACTCTACCTTCTAGGTTAAGTGCACACAGTATGAAGAGAGATATATAAATGTGCAGACCATAATTAGTATGAAAATCAAAAGGAGTTCTTGTAAAAGAGGAGATATAAATTATATTTTAGAGAAATGTAAGCAGTGACTTATTTAAACTGAAGTACAAATTGTGATATGTAATTATAATTTAAATGTTTGCTCAAAATTGTTTTTGAATGAGAGATAATCTATACTGCATAGGCGTCATTTCATTTAAAAGGAAACATTTTCCCTGAGTGATGCTTAGAAGGCCTGGATCCCAGCAATTTCCAGCTAACTGGGCTGCTGGTTTAGTTCAATGACTCAACGATGTGATGCTGCTGATGTAGTGACATGCTGGGGGATTGAACCGGGATCAGTCGCATGTTTCAAATCAGGGAAAAATGATCTAACTCATTCAAATAAATAAATAGAGGTAAGTTATTCTTACTATATAGATATTAAGTATGCTACTTTATGAACTGTGCACTTGATTCACAATAAAATCCATAGAGATCATTGAACTAGTTGGGATTCATCATTTTGCATATTTCTTAAAATTGAATATGCAAAATAATGTATCCCAAATAGTTCATTGATCTCATGAAGCAGTTCAATGCTATCATGCAGTGATATCATTGATTATCACTGTATCACTGTTGTCCCATTGTTCATCGATTTGCTCGAGCGGGCACCAGTAATGTTTCCATTCGTCCCTGTCACGTCAGGGTCAGGGGAATGAGGCCCATTATTGTTACTGTTTTTGGCAAATCAAATATGCCACAGGTATATGCAGAGCTTGCCAGGTTTGTTGTGTGAGATTCTGTATCATTCTCTTCTGGGAGCTTTGTTTTATAGTCTCTGGATCTTGGCTGTTGATGAGATTACATGGTGCAGGGACAGGGGACCAGTTTGTGGGTGTGAGTGCTAAGCTACTGGAAAACTGAGGATCTGGGTGGACGAGGCCCAGTCCTGATCTGAGCAGGCTTGGAGTTCTCAGCCACAGGTCCCGCATACCTGAGTTCTTCTGTCGGTTCCTTCATGAGTGAGGCTCGTCCAAGTGTATGGAGAGTGGCCTTGAACATGGATGTGGCTGGGTTTGGGTGGTTTTCGGCTGCCGGGGCTCTGCTTGGGATGGGGAGGGAGACTCAACCCGCCCCCCTCCGAAGGTACCCCGGTGAATACAACCTGTTAGAAGGGCAGGAGATTAATTTTAGAAAACTTCAATAGAAGAATTCTGTTTGTTTTCCTTAAAATTTCTTTATAAGGTTTTCTAGTACATTTTTTTTCCTTTTACCTTCTTTCATGAGAAAGGAGATGAGAACTATGGCTTAAAATGATCCTAACTTATCAATAAAATTAATAGCAAACAAGATTTTTAAAATTGGAAATTACACAACTTGAAAAAAAGAAACTTCAGTGTTTATTGATCGACTTTATAGGGCAGTGTCAACTTTCTTGGCCACAAATAACTTTTGTATTTCTCAAAAACTTTCCAGCATGGCTGCCTCACGGCTTTGCTGTTAGTCCACTTCAAAGGATGAATACCCTGCCAGCCCACCCCCAACCACCAACAACACAAATTCTTTCCCTTAGTTTCAGAGAAAAGATCTGCGCCCCCCCAGGCTTGTAAATTTATCTTCTGTCTACCAGCAGACACGATTTCCTGCCCCTCACCTACTTCTCTGTGTGTAATTTGCAGTTGCCTTTATATCATTGAATATATAAATATTAAATATCATTAAATATTATTAACATTTACTATTAAATACAATTAATATCTAATATTAAATATCTAAACTTATTTTTAAAACTACTTGGACATCTAGATGATTTGTTAAAGATTAGAAAATCCCATGAAAATGGAATGTGTAACTCTGGTATTTTGATGTACCAGAAAGTTTCGTGATCACACAAAATTTCACAAGTTTGTAACTGTACCTCACGGTGATCCACTGATAACTTTGATGTAGTTTCAAAAATATCTGAATGGAAAAAAAGTGATAACAAATGAATCTAAATATTAGCAATCACTGTGTCTGAATTGTATTTATAGTTGTCAGGAATTGATATTGGTATCCTTCTTTGTGTACAGTCAATGAACTAATAAGTAGGAAGGAATAGGATCGCTTTTGCTTGCAACTCAATGTCTTGGAACTTTGTGAATTATATGCCACAAAGTGGACAAATCAAGTGTCACCATTTGGATTGTGATATATATTTTGTTTCAGTAAAAAATTGCTATGACAACAATTTCAAAAGGATAATTTGTGACCACAAAGATTTTGAATGTGTGTTTGGATGGGGTGAGGAGAAATGCCAGGACAGAATTACATCAAAGACCAAATAAAAATGGGATACTTTACAGTGCCTTTTTAAAAGATCCATAGGTCTACCTTCCACTATGGTAGTAGATAGGAGTATGGTGTTTCAATTTTTTTAAGCTGTGAATATGTTTGTTATATGGCAAGAGAATATTAAGACTACAGATGGAATGAAGAATAATTAGCTTACTTTAAAATGGGAAAATTATTTTGGTTTGTTTAGGTGGGTATTGTATAGTCAAATGGATATGTAAAAGAGAAAAAGAGAAAGAGAAAAGTGTAACTTGAACACAACTATGTTTTCTGTTACTGGCCTTGGAGGCAGAGGGAGAGAACAATGAGCCAAGGGATAAGGAGCTTTGAAAGCTATAAAAGGGGGCCGGAAATGCAGTACAGGAGTAAGGAGCTTGCCTTGAATGTGGCTGACACCAGTTAGATCCCTGGCACTACATAGGGTCCCCTGAGCACCTTCAGAAGTTCAGCCTTGAGCATCACTGGTGTAATACAACTTTCTCCTCCCACACTGTGATTCTGTTGGGAGGATCCATTCGGGTTGGAAGATGCGAGCTGAAAGTAGACTAGAGACCGAACATGAAGGCCGCTCAATACCTCTATTGCAAACTACAACACCCCAAAGGAGAGAGCACAAAAGGGAATTCCCTGCTGCAGTGGCAGGGTGGGGTGGCGTGGGTGGGGGTGGGGGTGGTGAGAGGAATACTGAGATCATTGGTGGAGAAAAATGGGCACTGGTGGAGGGATCACTGTATGAGTGAAATGCAAACACAAAAGTTCATAAGTTTGTAACTGTACCTCATGGTGATCCACTGATAAAATTTTTTTTTAAAAAAATCCAGAAAAAGCAAAAATTAGAGTCTGCATAGAGCGCTATAGTCATGCCAACACTTCGCATGAAATGACTCAGGTGAGAATGACATACTTGACGATAAGATAATTAATTTGTGTTGTTTTAACCTACTGCGTTTTGGGGTGTCATATCAGCCATCAACAACGCAGCTTCTGCTGTCTTGTCTCCTGCCCCAATCTTGGGTAGCTGGCCTGTTGTACTGCCTGCTTAGCTCTGAGGACATCTGACCTCCTTTCTCAATGGAAGTGGTACGGCTGTGTTCATCTCTGCAGGGATCCGGACTTCAATCACAGGGAATGTCAAGGGAGACACTTCTCTTCTTACTCTCACCCCAAATGTTGGCTTCTTTCGCAAGAAGCTGCTAGTGTGAAGGTTGATTGGCAGTAGGAATGCCTGCTTTCTTCAGAGAACACTATCAGGCGTCTTGGAGCTGGCTGTGTCATCGCAAACTCTCAACACAAGGGAATATGTTTCATGCATCCTGGAGTATTCCATTTTAATTAATAGTTCGCACTGCTGCGTCTATGGAGAACTGCATCAAGTCCAGGCCTAATCCACAGTCACCTATTTAGTAACAATTGATTGATGCTTATTTCCTTCACAGTTCTCACTGGGACCCCACACTCTCACAGGTGTGCTCACAGACATGTATGTGTGCAAGGGCATACTCAGTACCCTCTTCTCTCTCGACTCTTGAAAATTGAGCAATAGTATGAGTAGGGCATAATGATGTCAAATTCCATACTGGAAAAAAATATTTGGAAAATAAAACCTATCTGCAGAAAGTAAACGATCTCGTGCTTCTGACAGACCTTCATGTGAGAATGCTAAACAGTTTGACCTTTATGGGAGAGCATGTGAAGTTTATCCTTTGCCCAAAAGCACCTTTATTTGCATTTTCTACATATCCAGATGTTGATTGGAAAGGTAAAAGGTCTACCCAATAAAAAGGTTAACCCGTTCCAAGGATTAAAATATCTCAATATCTCTCTTTTAAAACATTTTTATTAAGCATTTTTATTGTAGTTTAGTTGGTTACAGTAGAGTTTAAATTTAAAGTACTTCTATTTCTTTTGCAAAATATGATTTAGTCTTAAAATAAGAGTTATTGTTTTTACTTATTCTCCTCTTCTGGAATGAATTGCCATTTGCTGCAAATTAAACGAAGAATACAAGTAACAAGAATAAGTACATCTAAAAACATTTTTCTCTTAAAAATATTAGAAACTACGCTTTATTTAAAAATAAGTCTTCTGAGATTTCATATTTAAAACATGTTTTAATAAAATAATAAACCTTATTTTAATTGAGTGTTTATAATTAGTCACTATCTAATGATTGAAAGTATATCTTTCCATTCATTCCCAATATTGGTAGAATTTTCCCCCTAAAAAGCTTAATAGCTAGAAACTCTCTGTCTATTCCTTAGCTCTGGTTGTAATATTCTGACTTGCATAAATTAATAACAATGCAAAATGAAGTGTTTCAGAAATCTAGCTTATCTTATCTGCATTCGTTTTCAATTGAGAAAGTCTAATTACTCAGAAAATTGTGGGGCTTGTTGCTTACTTTTAATTACTGTAAAAATAAGAAAGAGATTATTCTATTATATCTCTCATGCCCTATAAAACCAGATATACATTTTTATGACCCATTTAACTTCATTCACTTTGTCAGTGGATAAAATGCAATATAATGTTTTTCTAATTTCATACTACTTTGGTCTGACTTTTTATAACCATATAACATCAGCTTCATGCACAAGCATATTTTGCTTGAATGAGTTTATTTACTTTGTTTAGCTAATTAAGCATTTCAGAAGATCAGTGGCTTAGCTTTGAGGTTTCATAAATCGGAAAGCTTTGGGAACAATTCCTAACTGTACTTGAAGCAATTTATTCTGCATAATCAGTGTACTACCTCAAAGAACTCCTCTGAAAGAATAAATCCAGATTAACTTAAAATGTGCTTGGAATTCGTGTTTTAGTGTAATTTGCTGTGGACTTAAATGGCTTTAAAGGAGATGTTGTATCTTATGAATTGTTCTCTTTTCCTCAGGGTTTAGTATCATGCCTTGTGTGAGGAGGTACTCAGTAAATGTTGATTACATAAAATTGTTTTAATAACGTACTTTGCAAATAGATGACTACTTGCAATCTTAGGAAACTTGCCTACTTAACAGAATGTTTCTTTTTCCTAAGGAATTTCAGACATCCTTAATCTTTTACATATAGATTCCTGACAGCCCTTCTATCTTAAGTTAGCCTTGCTATGCCTCTACTGTTTTCTATACTTTTATAGTCATGTATTTTTTTCTGTTCCATATGGGTCTGATATTAGAATATCACACATTGCAAGTATAAGCCCACAGAGATCATTAGGCTGGCATTAAATTATGAGCCAGGGAGATAATACAACAGATAAGGTGCTTACCCTCCATTAAACGAGCTCAGTTTGATACCTAGTACTCCATATGTTCTCCTGAACTTGCCAGGATTGATCCCTGAGCACTTGCCAGGAGTGAGCCTTCAACGTCGTCAGATGTGATCCCAAGGTGGAAAAAAACTATAAATAAAAACATAGTACAACATAGAGTGTTATCAATAAGTACATGCTGTGAACAGACCAGATGTAGTCTGTTCAAAAGTCAGAAAACTGTTTTAACAAACATCATCAATACGAGTTTAAAGCAAAGACAAGGAAAAAAAAAAGAACTGCATCAGATTCTTGAACTTTTCTCTAGTTGGAAACAAGTACTGAACTCTTGCTCCCTTCTAACTTTTAATTGATAGATGAGTAATGCAGAAATGTCCATAACATCCTGCAGAGAAATGTGATTATCACCAGGAGCTGAGTTGTTCAATTTACCGAGTAAGGGAAAATTCAAGTCTCTCTGAATCTTCAACTCCCACCAACAGTCGATGAGAGTTCCTTTTACACCACATTCCTCTCAACAGAGATTCTTCCCAGTATTTTTGATATGTGCCTTTCTCACAGATGTATGATGGTATCTCATTGGAGCACCAGTGATGAGTACTTAAGAGATATTAAAAAAATCCATCATCATCATCATTATCATCGTCCCATTCTTCTTTGATTTTCTTGAGTGGTCTCAGTAACTTCTCCATTCGTTCTAGCCCTGAGATTTTAGAAGCCTCTCTTAACTAGTCCTTTCCAACAGTGCCGCATTGGAGGCTCTTTCAGGGTCAGGGGAATGAGACCCATCATTGTTACTGGTTTTGGCATATGAATACACCAAAGGGAGCTTGCCAGGCTCCCTCATGCAGGCAGGAAACTCTCAGGTAGCTTGCCAGGTTCTCCCAGAGGGAGAACTAGACTATAAGATTTCTTCCGGGAGCTTGGTTTTATAGTCTCTGGATGTTGGCCATTGATGGGATTACACGGCTCTGGGGGTAGTTTCTGGGTGTGACCACCTAGCTACTGGAAAATATGGGATCTGGGCAAAAGAGGTCCAGTCCCAATCTGAGCAGTCTTGGAGATCTCAGCCCTGTGTCCCGCACACCTGGGTTCCTCTGCCAGTTCCTTCATGTGTGAGGCTCATCCGAACTTATAGAGAGGGGCCTTGAGCATGGCTGTGGCTGGGTTCCAGAGGTCTTTGGCTGCTGGGGCCCTGCTCGGAACAGGGAGGAAAACTCAACCCACCGCCTCCGAGGGCCCCATGAAGACAGCCAGGAGCGGAGGCGAGAGATTCATAATAGAATACAGAAACTATACCATATGTGTGTATATTTAAACACAATGAAATACTACTCAGCTATAATAAGAAAAGATAAAATCATGCAATTATGTTGAGTTAAGTTAGAAGGACAGACACGGAATGATCTCTCTCATGATTTTAAAGCCTATATTTCTTTTATGGCATGAGCTTGAATAAATTTACATTAAATATAATTCTGGAAAGACAGTACAGTGGGTAAGGTGTTTATCTTTCAAATACTGACCTAGAATGGACCCCAGAACACACATGGTCCCCCTGCACTGTCAGGAGTGGTCCCTGAGTATAAATCGAAGAATAATCCTGAGCACAGTTGGCATGGCAAAAAACTAAAATATATTAAAAAAAATTAAAGATCCTTTTTACGTTAAAAAAATTAAAGCAGGTGATTTACAAAGCTATTCTTTGTTAAGATTTATGCACACAGTTTTGCTAGCAGTGATCCTAACTCCAGCATCACCTTCCCTCCACCAGTGTTCACAGGTCCCCTCCCAAATTGCCCCCAAACTCCAGCCTGCCCTCTTGACAAGCACCATCCTAAGTGTAGTTATTAAAGTTTGTTTGAGTCTCCTGATTTCAGTGTTATGTACTGTCATTTGGATTTTTGACTCCATCATTCCTCAACACCACCTTTGTAACTCACTCCCATGACCTGGCCTCTATTGCTACTCATCTGTCTTTTCTCCTCCTCCACTCCATTCTTTCTTTCCTTCTATACTTTACTATATTCTGGAGCCAAGAGTGCCCAGGGTATTCCTCCATTTAAAACATTGCATTCCCTCATCTAGTCATTCCAAAAACAAAGTATAAATGATATCATCCTGCTTTAATTATTTTTCTTCTGGCTAGCTTCACTAAACATGATGTTGTACAGTTCTGCCCATGTTTCCATGAACTGCATGATTTCATCATTCCTTACAGCTGTGTAATATTCTATTTTGTATATATACCACATCTTCATGATCCATTTATCTGTCATTGGACATCAAGGTTGAATCCAAATCTTAGCTATTGTACTGAGTGCTGCAGTCAAAAAAACAAGTTCTTTGACTGGATGTCTTTCTGTCCTGGGTAGAGAACCCAAAAAGTAGAAATGCTGGGTCATATGAGAGCTCAATTATTTATTTTTTACATGCAAATTAAAATTTACTTTTTATTGAATCACTGTGAAAGAGCATTACAAAATTGTTCATGATTATGTTTCAGTCATACAATGTTCCAACACCCATCCCTCCACCAGTGTAATTTCCCAGCACAAGTGTCCCCAGTTTCCCTCCCAGCCCTTAAAGCCATCACCAAGCCGGCCTCTCTTCTCTCATGAGACCTCAATGATAAGTTAACTGTGTACCCTCCATCCCGTTTTTCATAGAGGTTGGACCAGAAAACATTTCCACCAGCAGTTGATGAGAGTTCCTTTATTACCACATACCCATCAACTGAGATTCTTCCCAATATTTGTGATGTGTGCCATTCTCACTGGTGTAAGATGATATCTAATTGTCATCTTGATTTGCACTTCCCCAATAATAAGTGGCTGTAAAAAACTATGCATACCAAAGAACGTGTGCACTCCGTGCAGCTCTGTCTCACCGCCCGTGTTTGGTGCTCTGGAACTGCTGTGTATGGGCTGGATCCGGATCGCCGATGGCCAAGGACAGGCTAAGGAAGAATGAGGACAAAGCTGGTTGCTGATTAGTTACCATTTATTCAATCTTCCATCTTTCTCATCTCCCGCACTCCTAGCTCCATCCTCTCTCTGGGTCTACCGCAGCTCTGGATTCTCCCTCTTCACTAGTCTCTCCCCCTACTTGTATCTCTTAATTTTGCCCTCTAGACTACACACAGCCAGGTAGCAAAATCAACATAAGAAAGCCCTTCCTGAGGGCCAGGCATTCCAGAGCCTTTCCTGACAGCCAGCAGATAAAATATCTCTTAAGGTTTTTCTCCATTCCTTAGTCCAAGATCTTATTCAGATCTGAATACTAGTTATTTTTGTATGGACATAATAAATATATATTGAGGCTTGCAAGGCAGCTCTCCTGGCAACATTTTGCCACAGACTCAGACTACAGCACTCAGGCCAGATTAATCATTCCTAACCCTAGCAGGGTCCGAATCTAGTGATCACTGTTTGGATCATGACAGCATTTGTCCATGACCAAGATCTTAACTTACAGTTAAGCATTAGGCACTTTGGCCAGGCCCATCTTGATGCCAGGGTAGCACACAACTCACTGTTTGCCCTGGGTTTGGGGGGTGCTAAGAAGTAAGGGCAACTGAGGTTTAGGTCGACAGAACAGATGCCCAGGAAGAAAATATCATGTAGAGTCAAATGACTCCCAGGTTACAAAAGCATAGCATTTGCTAAGTCTTCCTGTGTCCATACAAAAAGGACATTGCTCTGAATAAACTATGCAAAGACTCAAGGAGAAGAGAAAAACAGTATTTACAAGTCAACAGAACACTAAGATAGAAGCTACAAATAAACACAGAGGAATGGGAACACCGTGATGGGAGTAACCCAATAAACCTATACTATCCGAGGCTATGTTATCCTACAAGTGATGATAAGCATATTTCTTGTTCTTGTTCTCCATCTATTGCTTTTTCTTAGAGAAGTATCTTTTCATCTCCTCTCCCTATTTTTAATGGGAATTTTAGATTTTTTTGTTGATCTTTGTGATTAATTTATCGATCCTTGATATTTACTCCTACTCAGTGAGATGTTTAGTTTTAGCCCATGTTTCTTTTGCCACACAGAAATTTTTAAGTTTGATATAAACGTGTTTATTTACTTTTGATCCTGTAGCCTATGCCAACGGCATATATCACTGAAGACTCCTTTGCTCTCTGCTCTTGGGGCATTCTCCCTATATCACTGTCATTGTCATCCCGTTGTTCATCGATTTGCTCAAACAGGCACCAGTAATGTCCCCATTGTGAGACTTCTTTTTACTGTTTTTGTCATAGCTAATACGCCACGGGTAGCTTGCCAGGCTCTGCTATGCGGGCGAAATACTCTTGGTAGATTGCCGGACTCCCTGAGAGGGGCGAAGGAATCGAACCGGGATTGCCGCATGCAAGGCGAATTCCCTACCCTCTGCGCTATCACTCCAGCCCTCTCCCTATATATTCTTCAATAAACTGTATAGATTCAGCTCTAATCTCAATGGCTCCGATCCACTTTTTGTTGACTTTTGTGTAAGATATGACATGCCCATCTGACTTTAAGTTCTTGCATGTGGTTATTCAGTTCTCTCAGTACCATTTGTTGAAAAGTCTGTCTTTATTCCATTTAATGTTCTCAGCTCCCTTGTCAAAAAATTAACTGAGCATATGTATGGGAGTTTGTCCTTGAATATTCTATTCTGACCCTTTGGTCAGAGTATTTCTTTTTCTAGTACCTTGCTGTTCTGATCACTATGACTTTATACTATCGATTCAAGTTAGGTAGTGAGATGTGCGCCAGTTTCTTGTTTTTCAGTATGGTTTTAGCCACGTGGGTTCTTGTATGGGTCAACACAAACTTTATAATTGATTGTCCTAAATCCTTGAAGATTATTGTCTGAATTTGAATAGCTATTGCATTGAATCTATATAGTGGTTTAGGTAAGATGGCCATTTTGACAGTTGATTCTTCCCATCAATGAGCCTGGAATGTTTTTCCAATTCTTAAGATCTTCTTCAATTCTTTTGTCTAGTGTTTTAAAGTTTTCATGGTGGGGTCTCTCACTTTTTTAGTTAAGATGAGAGATTCCTAGGTAATTGAGGTTTTGTGATTCTTATGTTATTTCACATATGTTTAAGGTCTTTCCTTTCTCTTACTGCTTTAAGAAGTTTGTCTCTCTCTTTGGTTTTTGCCAATTTGATTTCTCTGTGTCTTGGTGCTGTTCTGTTTGGATCTGTTTTGTTTGGTAATCTGTTGGCCTCGTGAATCTCTGCAGCTGCCTCCCTACAGAGAGTGGGGAATTTCTTAGCTATTATCTTTCTCACCACTCAATTCCCCATTCCCCTTTTCCTCATATTCTGCTTTTTGGGTCACACCTTGCAATGCACAGGGGTTACTCCTGGATCTGCACTCAGGAATCACCCCTGGCGGTGCTCAGGGGACCATATGGGATGCTAGGAATTGAACTTGGGTCAGCTGCATGCAAGGCAAATGTCCTACCCACTGTGCTATCACTCCATTCCCTATTCCTCATATTCTGTCATTTGTTTAATTCAGAGATTATTCTTCCTGTATTTGTCCATTTAGTACCTTGCACTTTGTTCCATTTTTTGTTTCTCTTTTCATTCTCGACTTTATCAATGCTGTCCTGTATTTTGTCTTCAAATTTGTCTAAACGGTTCTCTTCCTTTAAAATTCTGTTACTATGACTTGCTTTTGAGTTCTTTAGCTCCTTTAATTCCAGTTGTATGGAATCTCTCATCTTCTGAAAAAGTTCTTCTTTGAGTTGGTTGAAATTCTCATCTAGTGCTTCATTGCCACTGCAGTGAGTATTGACTTTACGTTCTCATCTACCAGCCTCAGGAATTTTGGTGGGCTTGGGGACTTGCCTGGGTTTCTATCCCTACCTGCTACTATTGCTGAGTTTCCTAGTTGCCCCATTATTCTTTGAGTTTTGTGGGTGTTAATTGATGGAGGTTTAGATTGCATTGATGGAAGTTTAGATTCCAAGTTACATATTAAGAGATTCGTTAGGTTGCTAATCCTAGGTGACTACCAATACTACATCTGTACTACATCTGCTGTTTGTTTTTTTTTTAATCGTGCAATGTTGTTTTTGGTTTTGACCTCCCCACAAATTGTCACCTAGTTACTTTCTTAAGTTAACTCACATGTGAGTATAGAGTTTGTTAATCAGAAATGCTCCTCCCCACATACCTCCAATATAAGTTATATATAAAGTCATTTCTTCATTTTGGGGTTCAGAGGTTAGAGTGATGCTAAATGGGGCCCATTTCTGTTATAGAAGGGGTCTTGAGGTGCAGGACTGCTGGATATCTATTTTTTTACTGACTGCCTTGGGTGGTTCTCAGGTCTGGGCTTGTTCAGAATTCATTAAAGACATGAGACACTGTGGCTGTAAGTTTGAACAAGTTGCCGTGAAGTTGTTGGAGCTTGAACAGTTAAGTCTGTGTCACTAGGTGGGGATTCCTTTCATAAGACCACCTAATGTTACATGGGAAATTATGCTAGACTCCCTCCTATACTGCTGTCATAGGGTACTTTATTACACCTCAGTTATTTACTCATTCTCTATCAAATCCTTAGGATACAGAGATAGATTCCAATGCAATATCTTAGTCCATGGACAGTGAGAAATTGTCACCCTAGAGCAGAACTGTTTTTTAAAAATATCTACTTTAGCAGCTCTCTACATGTCGGCCTTAAAGGCATGGGGTCTAATGTTTCCCTCCTTATATAATTGACATGATCCATTTGTGTCTTAGTTTCCTCATTTGTGAAATGTCTTCAGTAATAATAAATGGTTAGGGTGGGTGGAATTCTTTAATGCTGTGTGGCTCAGTAAGAACTAGCTATTATTATTCCTGCTATTACTGATTTTTTAAAAAGATGTTTATAGTTCATTTAATTAAATATCTTTTCCCCCCCTTGTAAAAACAGGGAGAAAAGGTCAGGAGCTGGAGATGTACTATTTGGTTTTATTATTAATGGCTTACATTAAATTAGTAGTTGGGCCAATAGGTCATAAAAAGAAAATCCATCTTATGGGATAGAAGAACATATAGTAGAACGTGGCATCAGTTAATGATGGCATTAAAGAATGAAGCAAACACTTTTAAATCACCTCAGGGAGGAATCAAACTTTTTGCAGCAGGATCAACTTTCAGAAAGGCTAGTCACTTGCCATAACAGATTATGAGTAGTCATCCATTGTCTACAACTGTTATATGCATATAGGTTGCTCCATTCCAGGCTTTCAGTTTGTCATCTTCTAGGTCATTTCCTTTCTTATTTTTAGAACTCCTGTTAACCCCAGATCTGGGTATGAATCAATGAAAGTATCAGGAATTTACTAACTTACTTCCAGTCTACTAAAGCTTTGATAAATGCACAAGTACTTGCCTAGCAAGTAGATCTAGACTTGTTTCATTTTGGAGCCATACTATGCATTGCTCTGGGCTTATTCCTGGTGCTGATCTCAGGGGTTACTACTAGCTAAAGATCATCTAGATTTTTAAAAATTTTAGATCTAGAATTTTTAAGTTTAACTTCTGTAAAATATTTGGGCTTCTCAGCCTTGGCGATGAACTAAAGGCCTCTCATTCCTGAAAACCTGAGTAAACGCTCTCAATGTGAACTTGAATAAATGTATCAGTCTAGTGCTAAAATAGTTTATGAAAATTGCAAACATAATATAGAAGCTAATATAGGTCATCACAGGAAATGCGATGTTTTTACTATTTCAGCTAATTGTTGTGTATCTTTTTTTTTTCTTTTTGGGTCACACCCAGCGATGCATAGGTTTTGCTTCTGGCTCTGCACTCAGGAATTACTCCTGGCGGTGCTCAGGGGACCATAAGGCATGCTGGGAATCAAACCCAGGTTGGCCGCATGCAAGACAAATGCTCTGCCTGCTGTGCTATCACTCCAGCCCCTGCTGTGCATCTTATAAGAACCAGATATTTTGAAAATACTTAGAAAACATAGTCACAACTTTTATTATCATAGTAAAATGAGCAAAGACCTGTGAATATGCAGAAGTGCTAGGTGATTTGGGAAGATCACCTAGGGTTTGTATGTTTATGTTTGTGTGATGGGGAATGGAACCTAGAGCATTCTTCATAGATAAGATGACATTGATGGTGCCATTAACTCAAAGCTTTTGAAATTCCCATAAATGTGTAGATTCACAGTCATTATATTTTTCATCCTTAGCATTTGGAATTATGGGTGGTAAAGCTCTTATTTACCAAATGAATCTTTGTTTCTAAGGCTGGCACAGTCCTTTAACATATGACTTCACAATAATAGGAATACACAGTCCTGCAAAGAATGCTTAGATACATGTAGAACACAGGATATAAGGTCTCTGTAAAGTGTTTCACTGGAGAAACAGCTAATTCAATTTACATTAAAGTAACCCTGTAATTCAAATGAACATTGTGTGAACTATGACTTCACATTCATACCTATCATCTCTGGGACCTCAGTACCAGGTGATGTCATGCCTCAGGACCTTTACACTTAATGATCCTGTAGTATGGGGATGTTTTTTCTTCAGAGAACCATTAGATGAATCAACTGCTCATTTCATTCTACTTTATTTTTAAATGTCACTTTTGTTGAATGGCCTTTCCTGTGTGTCTTCTCAAAAATAGAATCAATTCCTCATCCTTTTATTCTCCCATCTTTTTAGCTTGTTCTACTTTTCTTTGTAACCCTTGGCATGACCTGATTTTGTATATTTATATTCTAGCTTTTATTTTATTTCTAATACCTACATTAATTTATTGATTTATTTTTTAAAAAAATTATTGATTCACCTCGAGATAGAATTACAAGCTTTCATGTCTGAGTTACAATCGCACAATGATCCTATTCCCCAAATTTAACTAAGATCTTTTTGTTGTTGTTTCTTTGTTTTGAGGCCATACCTGGCTATGCTCAGGGCATATTCCTGGCTCTGTGCTCAAGGATTATTCCTTGTGAATTCAGAGGAATATATGGGGTGTTGTCAGGGGTACTGGTTGAACCCAAGTTCATTGTGTGCAAGAAACGTATCTCACCTGCTGTTCTATCTATCCAGGTGCAGGCAAGATCTTTGTACATTTTATTTGCTCTTCTATTTCCAGGGCCCAAAGAGTAGGAGCACAAAAAAATATTTGAATTAGCAAGTAAATAAAGGAATTAATGTTTGAATCAGTATGTTCTCTGAGATGTGCATTTTGTGTTGTACAAATACATTTATTTTCATAATTTCCATTATTGACATATTTATAAAATATCTGTCTTGATATCTCTCCAATTAGAAAAAATAAAAGCAGAGCAATCATCTAGCATAGAAAGCTAAGTCAAAGTAAAGGTCCTTTTTATACCTAAGAACTTGTTAGACTCTTAAAATTAATATTTTATCATTACAAATACAAAGTTTTCCATTCCATCCACCAGTACCAGAGGAAGAGGCTTTCAGTACTCTACTCTGTGCCAGAGTACCCAACAAAATTACTGCCTGGACTATTACAATAGCCTCTTAGCTGGCCTCCCAGTCTCTAATTTCTTTCTGCTTCAAACCATTGTCCATATGCTACCATAATTAGAGTATGAAAATGACAGATCTGAGCATGTCATGCTTCTGCTCAGAAATTCCCATTTTTCTACTCAATAAAATCTAGTTTTCTATGTCTAGTCTTTATTGCTTTCCAAAATGTGATCGGTATCAGTTAGCAGACTAACTTCTAGTAATTACCAAAATTGGGAACACACAATCCCAATCCACCACAAAAGAGCGAATTTCATCTTTCTTATACTGAAAATTCACTTATCTGAGTACTTTACCCATAATTTTGGTGAAAAATGTGTTGGTAATGACATCTTCAACTTTGTAGAGTTTCCATTATCCTAGACTCCAAGGTTGATGTTTGGATGAGAATGGTTTATATCATACATGTCTAATGTGATATTTATTATGCTCCTCCTAATTTGTTTTCTAGTTTGATTATATACCAATATCTTCTCAATTTAATCACATAATTAGAATATATCACTTGGCTGTCATCTTGTAATCCCATAGAATTTTGGATGAATGAAATATATTTATTTTTAATTTCAATGTTTTATTGAATCATCAGGAGATATATAGTTACAAAGCTTTCCATGATTTATTTTAGTCATACAATACTCCATCACCCATCCATTCACCAGTGTACATTTACCACCACCAATGACCCCAGTTTCCCTCCCACTCATTCTCTCTCCCTCTCACCTATGTCTATGGCAGGCACTTTCTCTCTCTCTCTCTCTCTCTCTCTCTCATTATGATTTGCAATACGGTACTGAAAGGTTATCATGTTTGTACCTTTATCTACTTCCAGCAGTTAGTTCTTGGAAATACATTTATTTTTATATACTTCATTCCCACCTGCCCCTCCCCAGAATTTTCATACTGTTCAAACAGAGCAGGTATTCGTCTGCTCCAACTTGGCCCAAGAACATGTTTTATACTGGGTTACTTAATGCAAATAAATTTTAATAATTTGATTTAAATCATCAAGTACCAGCAAAATATGATCTCATGCTTTATTGCTATCAGGTATGGCAACATGGCCACTGTAACACATAAAACATATACAGTCGGATGTCAGCATACTAAATCAGTAGTTTATAAGTAGACCAGAGAAGCACAGATTTAAGCCGAGTCCAGGGTTCTTTGTCAGTGACTAGTATTTTCCCACTTTCATCAAAGAGCTGTTCTCCCTTTATTGTGGCTCCACTTTGTCCAAGTGCCACGTGCTCCTTTTCTTTTGCGTCTTGCCTAGAAAGAGATCTAATAGCTGCAATGGTTTCTTAAAAGTCATGTTTTATAACTCATCGGTCTTCAACCACTGGCCCACTAGCTGACACATACCCACAAGTATAAAAATGAAAAGCTACAGGGTTCCTGTCTCAGTTATCAGTGCTATCTGTGGACTGACATGTGGGACAGGGGCTGGTCTGCAAGTATAAAAAGGGTGAAGAATCCAGGTGTGAGTAACCCCCATTAGCACCATTTTCTCTTTCCACTGGACAAAATAGGCAACTCCGGGTCCATATATGACTGTAAGGAGAACAGGGTACTAGGTTGACTTGATCCTTATACCTAAAAACTCCGGACTCTGAAAAATAATGAATGGGCTGGGCTGTCTGACTACCAGTCTAAAGGGTAAGGCTCTCTGGTGGTCCTGTAAATGAAAAATTTCACGATCTGAATAAATATGAAGAAAAACAGTCACCCAAGTCCATTCTGTCTTAAAAAAAAACCCTATTATAATGGGAAGGTAAGTCAGAGTGAATCAAGGTCGTTAGATTGCATAGAGCCTACGTACACAATAAGTTAAAAATTCTTACAGTGAATTTCATTGATTTTTTAATTATTGTAATAACCGTGCTGGTTCTCATCAACGCATGTGAATGGGGAATTAACTGCTAACAATTTCTTTTGCTGGCAAGTGTTTAGCTTGAGTCAGAGTTCAAGTATACTTGTCTTAGTGACAAGATTGGCACACAAACTCATGCTGTGCAGGAGTGAACAGAGATCAGATCAAAAAGATGTAACGGTATAAATCAATTTTGCCTTCCATCATCAAAATAATTGACCCTTCTCCCAAAACACTTCCAAGAATCAATAGCACTACTCCCCAAATTCTAAAGGCAGCATCTGAAGGAAATTTAATCACTGCTCTTGTTATTGAATAACTTTTCCAAGTGTCTGCCAGAGCATGCAATATTTGCTACGCAGTATGTTCATTTTTAGAACTTGCTTTTCTTTTTCTTCCCTATTCAGTAAATCAAAGTAAGAGTTGGAGAAATAGTACAGTGATTAGATTACTTAACTTGCCTGAAGCTTACCCAGGTTCTATCCCTGGTACTACACTGTGTACAAATTCCTGAGTCTTCATAGGAGTGATCCCTGAGCACCTCTGGGTGTGTCCTCAAACCCAAAAATAAACAATATTAGTATCATTGAAAGACACTCTGGCTTATTGCATAGTTTTATGTGGAGATTACCATTATATAGTCTTATTTTAATATGATGTCTCATAAATTGTTGGTGCATAGTTTGAAATAAAATAAAAATTTTGTATATAATTCCTTGGAGTTGCTCAATTAATTGTGTCTTTGATTCACATTTAAGCATAAATAAAAAGGAATAATTCTTTTAGCATATCATTCTGCAGCTACTCCCAATACACAAAAATATTTACAAAAATGTAATTGTGTGTGAGTGTGTCTGTGAGGATCATTACATGTATGTACATATATTTGTTGATAACTGGATTAATTTTTCAATATAAATTATTACTATGACAAAAATAGCTGATATTTGCCTAAAACGTGGTAAAATACTGTAATTTTGGCAGGAATCCTATTGGTAAAATAGCATGTGCCTCATATTACAGATGATAAAACCTGAGATTCAAGTAATTTCTCTTTTCTTGATTAAATTTTTAAAAACCCAGCTTGCTGCAAATGTTCCTTCACACTCTATATCAAGGATGCTTCTAAAAAATAAGGGACAAAGAAATAGTCTGACACAACATATTGAATATGAGCAACAGAATTGAGACTATGATCCTAGAAAAAATATATTTAAGGTCATATTATGGAATTTAAAATCTTAACAAATTAAAGTTCTTGAACAAATGTTGTACTACAACTACATAGATAATTATTCTGTATGGAGAGGGGAGTGGGTATATGCATAAAATTAGAGAGTGGTTAAAATATAACATAAAAAATACATGGAAATTCTTGTGCTGACTGTAAATTGGACATTTTAGTATCTTTATACATCTTTATATTTCTAAATTGTACACTGGAGTATCCTTTAAATGGTTGCTCTTATTGAAAATAGATGAGTTTATACATATACAAATGAGGCAACAACTCTTCTAGATGCGTTTCACTCCAATTATTATGACGTTATTAATTAATGATAAAGATACTTTATTATAATGTGAGTGGTGTTTCATCTGGTTGGAAGCCAGGTGAATTTAATCCTATTTCATGCCAATAATATGGAGTAGTTTTGCTTAATGATATGGATTAATATGGTAGTGGCCAGTTGAATTAAATCAGAGAAATGATTGTTGGCAAGCACTGAAGACTTAGGAGAATAGAAACCTCAATTGCCTTTTTCGGGTTTGCTTTGGTCTTGGGACCCCTGTGCTGCTTTGGGCCACATTCCCCAGCTCTTTCCCTGTTTTTCTATTCTCTGCTCACTGTTTGGAGTCACTGCCAGGATTCCTCGGGTACCATGTAGTTCCAGGAATACAACCCTGGCCTCCCTTAGGTAAGGCATGTATTCCTGCACTTTAAGCTCTTTCACCCTTTCATTCCAAATTGTTTTTGCAAAATCACCATTTATTTTTTTTATTTTTTTTTATTTTATCACCATGTGAAAAGTTACAGAGTTCTCAGGTTTATGTCTCAGTTATACCGTATTCAAACACCATCCCTTCACCAGTGCCCATATTCCACCACCGAAATCCCAGGTATACCCCCGCCCCCCCAGCCCAATTGTATAACTGATGAATTTCACTTAATTTTCTCTTCACCTTGATTACGTTCCATATTTCAACACAAAACTCACTATTGTTATGGGAGTTATACCCCCAAACAAGATAACCCTATTAAGGAAGCATTTGATAATTAGTTTTCCATTAAAAGATTGTATGTTTTCAGGTTTTAGAAAAGGTCGGATGTGTCCCAGTCCCGAATCCCGGAGCCATGTTAGTTGCTGCTCAGTGTCGCCAGGGCTCCATCTGGAGAAGGTGTGCTGGCTGCACCTCCTCCTTCCGGCTCCCTGGTGTTGTTGGCCCCAATTTGGGTCCGGAGCGTTTTCTGGGTCGCGTTGCTCATCAGAATGCCTGCCGCTTCTCTGTTGATTGTGGCAAGATGTCGCCGAGGGTGGGTCGAGGGCGTGACTTCCGGCGGCCAGGACCACTTGGAGTTTTGGGCTGGCAAAATCACCATTTAAAAAAAAATGTGAATGCAAGTGTTACAGTATCCACAATTGGCATATTTTTTTTTACAGGGAAGGTCATAATTTATCACTTGTCACTTGTATCACTTGTCATCCTGTTGCTCATCAATTTGCTTGAGTGGGCACCAGTAATATCTCCATTTGTCCCTGTCGAGTGCTAGTGTAGCTCAGTGACATTTGCTCGCTCCAGAACATGAAGAGTCTCAAACTGTTCAATCAGGGTTTTGACGAAGAAGTCTGACCATTTCGTAGGTGGCAGCCACTCGTTCTTTTGACATCTTGTGGAATCCAGTCGGTAACAGCTCTAGTCCAGTAGTTGTCTCCAAATCGCATTACATATCTGCCCCATCTGATTTTCGATGCCTTGGCAAACGAGACAGCGTCCCTGATTCTCGATCTTCGATGGACGTCGGAACTCCAGATTCCTTCTCTCACTTGAGTGAAACGTGATATTTCAAGCATAGCTCTTTTGATTCCTTTTTGGGAGACCCGAATAGTGTTCTCATCCTGTTTTTGTAGGGCCCAGGTCTCTGAGGCGTATGTTAGTACAGGAAGAAAGGTGAAGTTGAAAAATGTGCCCGGAGCCAGAGGTTCTTCGTCCCTTAACAACTTCTTCACACTCTTGAAGGTGATTCACGCTGTTCTCTTCCTCCTGCGCAGCTCAGGTGCCAGATCGTTCGTCATGTTGAGTACTTCACCTAGGTACACATAACTGCTGCATAATGATATTTTATGCAGGTCATAATGATCCTACCAAAATAACCCCCACTAGATCAACATGGAATAGTATCATGCTAAGTGAAATGAGTCAGAAAGGGAGGGACAGACATAGAAGGACTGCGCTCATTTGTGGAACATAAAGTAACAGAATGGGAGACCGACACCCAAGGATAGTAGAGATAAGGACCAGGGGATTGCGCCGTGGCTTGGAAGCTGACCTCACGTGCTGGGGGGAAAAGCGTCTCAGATAGAGAAGGGACCACCAAATGAAGGTGCTTGGGGGGCCCACTCGGGATGGGAGATGTGTGCTGAAGGTTGACTATAGACTGAACATGGTGGCCACTTAATGCCTGCATTGCAGACCACAACACCCTAAAGGAGAGACAGAGTAAAAGGAAATGTGCCTGCCACAGAGGCGGGGTGGTGGTGGGGGTGGTGGGAGGGAAACTGGGAACATTGGTGTTGGAGAATGGGCACTGGTGGTGGGATGGATACTCGATCATTGTATGACTGGAATGTAAGCACGAAAGTTTGTAATTCTGTAATTGTACCTCACGGTGATTCATTAAACACTAAAATTAAAAAAACAACAACAACAAAATAACCCCCACTAGATCTGATAAAGAATTCAGCAAGATACATAAATCAATATACAAAATTAATTTGTTTCTCTACCCTAACAATAATTGAGAGGGAAAATTCAGAAAAAAATCCATTTAAAATAGCACCATTAAGAATACAAATTCTTGGGTCAGAGTGATGATATAGCAGGTACATCATTTGCCTTGCTTTTGGCCAGCCTGAGTTTGATCCCTGTTATTCCATATGGTTCCCTGAGCACCACCAGGAGGAGTCCTGAGGTCAGAGACAGGAGTAACCCCTGAGTATTTCAGGGTGTGCCCCCTCAGATAAACAAAATAATGAAATTCTAAAGAATGGATCAACAAGGTGAAATATTTGTATGCTGCAAACCATTTATACAGTTCTGATAAAAAATTAAGGAAAGCAAAAGGAATCATGTGTTCATGAATACAAAAACTCCATGTAAAAATGTCAGTACTGTTCATGTGATCTACAGACTCAACACAATCCTTATGTAACTTCAAACATTTTTTTCCCTGTGGAAAAAGAAAAATGCACTTTACAATTCACAGGATATTGTAAGAAACCCAAAATAGTACAGATAATCTAAAAAAAAAGAGACCATAGTTGGAGTGATCACACTTCTTGGTTTCAAAACTTACTACAAAGTTATAATGATTAAATGGTGGGAAAGATATGGGAAATAGAAGAGAGACCCAGAAAGTAACTCCAGCACGTGTTACCCAATAGTTTAAAAAATGTAATTAAAAATATAGAACAATACTTTGCGACATGAGAAAACTGGATATTCCTCTGCAAGCCTCAAGTTAGACCTTCCATTATGCCATATGCAAACATTAAGGTGGATTTAAAGAACTCAACTTAAAGTTCAAACTGTAAACCTCTTAGAAGAAAATCCAAGGATAAAACCTCACAACATTAGATTTAGACACTCCAAGCTCAGTCAACAAAAGAAAATAGAGATCCATTTCACTACAACAAAATTAAACTTTTTCCATATTAAGGAAAGGATTATTGTAGCTGTTCCATGATCCAGGATGTTGTGTATAAAGCAACAAAATCTTGTGTGTGTGCTAGCAGGGTATTCCGGAGAGTGGATCAGCACCAGTCCAAGGATGAGCAGTGGAAAACTCCTAATCGATTTCCAGATTTTTAGCCATTTTGTTAAAAACTAGTTTACCCCAAAAGGAATTAGATACATTTTCTAATGTACTTGTAGGAAGCACTTTTTTTCACTTAAAAACTATTTAAAATAAAAGCTATTTACCTACAGGCCAGAGGAATATTGGCTTCGAGCACCTGCCTGGCAAACATGTGGTCCTAAATTTAAATCCCTGGTGTTCCACATGTGCAGCATGATCCTTAGAAGTTCTGCTCTCTGAGACAGGCAGACAGCACACCCGTCTGTGATCCTTGGCAACACAAAGGATGCCTAGCTGCACCAAGACAGGCATGTGTCGATGATGCCACAAAATGGAGTGTGCCCCCTGACAGCGCACCACAACGAAAACAAAGAGCAAATGATAGAACCAGGAAGTGTGATTCATGGTGAGCATGATAACCTTGTGCCTCAACTTCAACTGCGCTCCTGGTGAGGACAGTATATGCCCCACAATGAAAGGAGTGACAGTTTGATACGCAGTGAGAACGGGTTCGAAAGCGCCGCAACCTGATGTGTGAGTGCCAGAGCCAGACTTGTGATCCCCCAGACATTATCATAATAAAAGCAACAGTAATGAAGGGAAGGGTGTGTGGGAAGGGAATACTAATTAATTCCATTTGAGCTACTGGTGTGTGAGTTGATAATTTATATAGCTATCTGGTGCATAGACAGTGCTCAGTTCTGTTGAGAGTTTTGGGACTCTTGGATTGTTTTAGGAAAGAAAATTGGGTAACTGAACAAAATTAACTGATACTCTTTTCCTTATACATCATGATAGTGTTTTGCTCAGTTTTAGTAATTGTGAAGGGGAGGATATTAGAGACTTTTTAATTATTATTGAGAAGACTTTGAAATATGCAAAGATTGATAGCACAATGGGTAGGGCATTTGCCTTGCACGTGGCTGAGGCTGCCAACCGGGGTTGATACCTCCCTCCCTCTCTGAGAGCCTGCCAAGCCACTGAGAGTATCTCGCCCCCACAGCAGAGACTGGCAAGCTACCCGTGGCATATTCGATATACCAAAAACAGTGACAAGTCTCACAATGGAGACATTACTGGTGCCCGCTCGAGCAAATTGATGAACAACGGGATGACAGTGCAGCGCTACAGTGCAGCGCAGTGTCTTCTTCCTAGAAAGATTTACCAAAGCTTTTGGAAAGCCTTAATAGAGACATGACTTTATTACTATTACTGGATTTCTATGTCACTAATTAGAGTTTGAGGTAAAAATTGATTCTCATAGATATCAAGGTAGTCACTTGAAATATAGATTTGACAATAAGGAGACTGGTAGATAATTACTTTACTTTGAACTAGAGTCATTATTGTGATTGGGTTTTTTTTTTTTTACTTTGTAGGTTCTTCCTCACCTCTCTCCCCTACTGCTATTTAGAGCATGATCAGTTATTACTGCACTGACAAGTATTAGTCTGGTAGTAATTTATCATAGGCTGACAAGTGCCAAAATTCATCCTCACATATGTATCCACTGAAGCAAACACTGTTTCATCTCTGAATCTATCTCCAGTTTATTGTGATATATTAATTTGGCCTGCAAGGTCACAGTCAAATTATATTAAATCGCGGCTTCAAATTAAAGCATAATTGTAAATATTTTTGCATCTCTTTAAATTCATGTAGTAACCCTCTGGGTTTGCTCTTCCAGATATTGGCATCATATTTAGTAAGCTGAATGTTAAAGTGAAGGCAAAAATGCACACTATCATTGACTTGTTTTTATTTAAAATAGTCAATATTGTGGAAGATTAATTTGCATGATCATCATAGAAATAGTTCTGTTAACGAAGGGAATGATGTCAGAAGATCATTTCTGGTTCAAATCAATTATGCTCCATTTTAATTGAAAAATAAAAGCCGTTCATTGTGTACAGAGGTAGCACTCCTGACATATCATATAAATGACCCCATTAATGCAAGAGAAATAAGGTCAAGTGCGACAGTTTTGCTGAAGTCAATTATGTTACATTTTAATTGAAAAATAAAAGCTGCTTTTATTCAAAGGGAGCACAGCTGACATTCCATCACATTCTACAGCCTCCTAATAGTGCAGCAAATGCCTCTCCCGTCTCTCGGCTCTTCACAAGTTTACAAAATGACCTTTTTTTGCCACAATAATGAGGTCATGTCTTTGCCACTTGCTACCTTCCGAGGACTCTTTATTTTCCTTGGGACAAAGACCAGATACCAAATGACCATCTCATCTGGGTGGGCCAGCCTCTGACCTCATACCTCTCCACCCACTTCACTGCGCTCCAATCAAGCTTGTTTCTGCTTCAGTTCTCTTCACTTGTTTTTCCCCATTAGCTAGAATATTCTTTTTGGGGAGTGGATTGGGGTATATTTGGGGCCACAGCTGACTTTGCTCAGGGCTTGCTCATGGCTGTGTGTTCAGGGATCCCACCTTGCATTGCTTGAGGTGCAATGGGGTGCACCTCATAAGGGATGCCAGGGTGGAACCAGGGCTGGCTCTATGGAAGGCAGAAACTCCCCAGTCCCAGCGAGAACATTCTCCTATCTTGCTTTTGATGTCTTACTCCTTCATGCCTTTGTTTCTGATCAGAATGGTCTCATCCTTAGAATGATAACAGTGTCTTCTCAGATTACCTGGTTGAAAGTAGTTTTCCTGTGTCCTCCTTCAAGTCAACTTCTGTGCCCCTCTCCTGCCTTTATTCTCATCAGAGTCATTATCTTCTCTATTTATCCTCTCTGGTTATCTGCCATTTTTTTCTTCTTGCCCTCCCCCATTTAGAACATGAGGTGCCACGGGCTTTACCTGTTGAATTCATTGCTGCATTCTAGTAACTAGGACATAACGCCAGGCAGGGTTGGTGATAAATATTGATGGGGATGAGACATGAACAGTCATAGTACAGATATGTGGCATTCAATGTGTTACTGTAAGATTGAAGTTGGTGGCTGGGGTTTAGTTCTGTTTGGGTAAACCAGTGACCAACTCTTGCCAGACAGCCAATTAGTGTGCTTGTGTGCGTAGGTAGCCTAAAAGACATTGCAAAGTTTCGATGGGAATTCTGCCAGGAGCTCAGAAATGGGTTCACGTGGCCTACACTTAATTGCGAATCTGGATCTGTGTCCTTTCTCTGCAGGACTGCAAGTCCCGAGGCTACATCCTGCCCTGGCATCATCCTGCTAGTACTGAGCAGGGAGAGAACCACCTGTGTTCTAGTCTGTCGCAGTTGTCACCGTTCCCGTAATTTATGTAACTCCATTCAGGGGACCTCGCAACTCTAGTCATATAAGGAACAGGAATTTGTGATTTCCCCATAGAAATAAACATATGTTTCAATCTACTGGGCAAAGCAGCCACATGAAAAGCTGTCATTAGTGTGCACGAGTGTGTGTGTGTAAGTTACTTGATAATATTTGTGTGTTTTCTGGGAAGATAATTAATGAATGCCTGGAAGTAACACTTGGTAATAGGAGAGATGGAAACTCCTCAGAGCAGAAGCTAGTAGAAGTTATTTCATTCCAGAAGTCTACAGTTCTTGAGACTTGTGTGTCTCTCCTGTCCCTCCTTCCTTGGAAAGGTTCCTGGATATACTGCTAGAGGAGCAGATTATAAACTCAGTTTGAATCACACATCCATTTCTCTAAGTTATGTCCAGAGTCACCAAATAGTTTAATGATTAAAGATGGAATTAAGCAGAATCCTGGACTAAGGAAGGCAGCACTGTGAAAAGGGAGAAATGAGACTTATGAATAACTCAGAAAGAAGTCGATGACCTGAATGAAGTCCAAGGAGAGATGACAGGAGAAAATGGCATTTGCAATCAGTTGGGTGATATATATGTATAATACCTGGCGAGCCTGACACTTATGTTTTTTTTTTTTTTTTGGATTTTGGGTCACACCCGGCGATGCACAGGGGTTACTCCTGGCTCTTCACTCAGGAATTACCCCTGGCGATGCTCAGGGGACCATATGGGATGCTGGGAATCGAACCCGGGTCAGCCGCGTGCAAGGCAAATGCCCTACCCGCTGTCGAGCCTGACACCGTTGCATCTTATGTTGCATTGTCGAGAAGGGCTTTCATAGACAAAAATCGGAATGAATGTCTTGGCAGGTGAAATAGCAAGGCAGAGTACATATAAGAGTGGAAATCATTACCAGGCACGTGCAAACAATAGCAAAGTAACTAATTTCATTTATATTTCAAAATGGCCATTTCAAGTGTGAATTTACATGCAGGGTGTCTCACTAGGAACTGAAGCTCATTTGAAAGGTATTTATTTCAAAATGCCATATTATTTCCCAGAGTTGTCAAAAGGATCAATTGTATTATAATATCCAGATTCCAACCCCTGCAAATGATCTTGGATGCATTTCATAGTTTACCACTCTGTCCCCCCTTCCTGTAATAAAAATTTAGGAAGTTATTCTCACCAATTAATTCATTCATCAAATATTTATTGACTACTTAGCATCAAGCTTCTGCCTGCCCCTGGAGACCCAAACTGTCTGTCTAAGGGAAGATATAGGATAGTCGGCGAAATGCAAAGTTCTGTTAAAATTGATACTATTACATCTCTCTTTCATCTTTCATGCTGCTTGCAGTCATGGGAAATTTACACTGTGTGGCATCCCATCTCTCAGTAGGGGATATGTTTGTACTCAGAGGGGGAAACCAGGTTCTGCACCTGAAATTTTCCAGAGAATAAGGAGATGTTAGCATATCTGACAGTTGAATAATTTAGTTAAATACAGTCTGATGAACTAGTTTCACCCTGTATTTGTATAAGCTCCTTTCTCCTTTTTAATAGAGGCTTATTTTAGAAAAATGATGATCTAGGTTGGAGTAATCTATCACTCACTCCCTAATTGATCTTAGAGCAGTGACCTAAATCCTGAAGATCTATGCCTTCATATTTGTCAAGGTGACAAGGATCATCACCAGTCACCTTCAGGGATTTTTGTGAGACTTAGGACAAAAATAGTAGAATGAAGGAACATAATGCAAACACAAAATATACATATATATGTACCTCGATTTACAATATATTGGTGAGCTTCTTTGCTTCCAGTTATATGTGGGGGTTTTTTTTTGGCTTGGGAATTCCTTTCATAGTCTATATCACATTTCTGATTCCTAGCTTGTTGTTGTAGGTTATTTGGTGGTCCCCCAAGACATGGCAATAGAAGAAACAAGGAATAGCAGATATCATGAGAGAGAGAGGGAGAGAAGAAGGGAAAGAGAGAAGGAGAGAGAGATTTTTTGGTGGTTTAATATTAATATTTAGTGTTTTTCGGGAGAGGGTCGTGTTGAGCTACAATCAGTGGTACTCAAGATTTATTCCTGGATCTGAGCTCACGGATCAGTCCTGACCAGTGACTTGGGGAGCCATATGGGATTCTGGGGGTCTTGGGGAGCCATATGGGATTCCGGGGGTCCAAAACAGGTAGCCCTTCTTCAAGGTAAGACAAGTGTTCTACTGCTGTACTATTGCATAGACACCTTGGCAGTTCTCTATATTCTTATCATGCCTTTTGCTTCTGTTGGAGCGTCTTTCTTCAGGGGGCTAGGGTGCTCTTGAATTTATCTGCTCTTCCTTTCTATATCTCATGGGGCTTCAGCTTTCATGCTTTAAGAGCTGGCACAACTCCCCTTTAATCACTATCTTGGTTTTGAGTAATATAGCCATGCTTCCCCATTCCCATACACTACTAAGTGACAAAATGTCTAGAATTCGTACCTTGAAACTATGGTGCATCTACAAAATGGAATACTATGCAGCCACCAGGAAAAATGAAGTCATGAAATTCGCTTATAAATGGACAGGGAGAGTATCATGCTGTGGGAAATGAGTCAGTGGGAGAGGGACAGACATAGAATGATTGCACTCATTTGTTGGATATTTTTAAAAGGCATGAGAATAATAACCAAGGATGGTAGAAATAAGGACTGGCGCACTGTTGGAAGCTTGCCAGAAGTGCTGTGTGTGTGAGGGAGAGGGCAGCTAAGATAGAGAAGGGACCACTATGACAATGATAGTTGGAAATGATCACCTTGAACGGGAGCTGCATGCTGAAAGTAGGTAAAGGGACAAACATTTTAACCTTTCCTTCATACCTGTATTGCAAACCATAATGCCCAGAATGAGAGATAAAGAGAGAAAGAGAAGAAGAAAAATGCCTGCTATCGAGGCAGGCCATGGCGGGGGGTGGGGTGTAGCAGAAAGGAAACTGGGGACATTGGATGTGGGAAGTGTACACTGGTGAAGGGATGGGTGTTGGAGCATTGTATGACTGAAACCCAATCATAAACAAGTTTGTAACTCTGTATCTCACAGTGATCCAATCAAATTTTTTTAATTAAAGAATATTTTGGGGGGGTCAGAACTTATGTCATTTGACATGAACATAAGGGCCTTTAATCATCACAGAATTCAACAAGCTTATTGAACCTGTCTTTCTGACCCTTGTAGCTCCTTGAAACTTTAGACGGTAGTTTACGGCTCTGTTTATATGGATTTCTCAGGTAGCATTAGATAGAGAACTACAAATCTACTTTTTTAAAGAAAAGCCGTTCTCTAAAGAATTGGTATATTGGATGTTATGTGGATTCAGCTGAATTTCTCTAACAGAAACGGTAGCCTGCCTGCCATAGTGCAGTGAATGTAAGGCAGGCACAGGACAAGCCATTTTACAGTGATCAGCCTCCCCCTGGCCGCCAGGTGTGTTCCCATGTTCAGTGTCAGTGTAAGGATTAAGAGAGGAAGGAAGTATGGGGAGGGGGCTACATTAAATCAGAATAAACAGGGACTGTGAAACATACCGAACAGGGAGAGGGGAAATGAGAGAGCAGTAAATCTTCTTAACTCTTTTCTTTTCTTAGTCTCACATTCTGTCTGAAAGATTAAGCTTTCAATGCCTGATTACTTCTTTTGTTTTGTGCCAGGGGAAGCCAGAGAAAAATTAGAAATGATCCTTGTCTTCCAGCAGCTTGCAGTGTAACGTGGGAATTGGGACTAACCCAAAATGGAGTAATAGGCCTGAAATAAAACTGTTTATGAAGTAGTAAATTTCATTTTATAGTCTAAGAGTACCGGGGAAATCTATGAGAGGAGTCAGCAAAGGCTGTGATGGAAAATTGGGACCTTAATCCAGAGGTAGGAGGGGAACTGAGTGTTCAGGATGTTTCAAGTGGGCTGAGGGAAGAGCATTCCTGGCTTCCAAGCCAATGAGATGATACTGAGAAGTGGCCAGAGAGATGGACACAGACAAGGGGTACCGATGAAAGAAAAGGGCGCAATGTTTTCAGCTTTGCACTCTTTGTTGTCTTTTATCGCCTGGCACTTGTTTGGGCTGACGCTCTGCTCTTGGGACGTTACAACATGAGAGGATGGATGCAGGTCTCTTAGCCTTCCTTTCCTGATAGTTTGACTCTTACTAAACTCATTAATAGTCACCCCCTTTTAGACATCTTACTGTGGTCCAGGCTAGACTCCAACGAGGGCAGAGTGTAGCACAGTAAACATGGAGTGTGTCGATTTTTGAGATCCTGAGCTTTAAGCCATGAACGCATAAGAGCTCTGTTCTGCGTTAGAGGAATTCTAGCATCAAGGCCATTCATGTGAAGCTCTTCTGTCCCATGAAGAAACAAGAACATGGCTTCTGTATTCATGAGGATAAGTGAAAGAAAGTGGAATTCTCCAAGGTCATGGAAGACAGATCTCTAGAGTTATGGAATGGATGCGAAGGGAATGACTGGTGGTGGCAGACCAGCAGCAGAACCATATGACTCTTCTTTTGCTTTTTGGGTCACACCCAGCGATGCACGGGGGTTATTCCTGGCTCATGCACTCAGGAATTACTCCTGACGGTGCTCAGGGGACCATATGGGATGCTGGGAATCGAACCTGGGTCGGCCGCGTGCAAGGCAAACATTCTACCTGCTCCAGCCCCAGAACCATATGACTTTTGATGTGTCCTCTCCTGTCATTGAAACTGTGTGAGCATGGGCAACATGTAGCCATTTATGTATCTGAGCGCCAGTCTCTTCCTTTGCATTAGACGATTAGAACATGGTGCTCGCTTCACTTCTGCTACCCACGTAGATCGAGTTCTACAATACCCATTGGTTTGCATCAGACACTGCGCTAGCCCCTTAAGTTTGAGTGAATAGGCAGAAGGTAAAGGTTTTGCCCCGGACGTGCTAACAGTTTTTGGTGCCAGGGATAGCTTAGTGCTGCCCTTTGGGTTTCCTGAAAAGCAAAGTGGGGTCTATGACCTTGCTTGCTGGGAATGGAACTGAAAGCAAACTCAGGAATCAGGGGTAGGCTGCAAAAGAGTGTGAGAAATGGAAGGAGGAAAAGCTAATAAAGAACATTATCATCCTGTCCAAGAAAGAAAGGTATACTGTGTTAGAAAAACACAATTTACTTTCCTAATGTATCATGGATTTACACTTTTGTAGAATTTCAGGGGATAAGCTCTGTTTATCAGTAAGTGTGTAGATGACACCACATTTACAATAAGGAAAAAAAGATCTTTTCCATAAGTGGATAAAAAAGAAACATAGTAAAGAAACAGTGGAAGGTCAGAGTCATCAGAAGGGGTCATTTTGTTCATCTAACTGAGCTTACCTCAGAGATGGGGTTACAGGGGGCCCTTGTGGGTGATGAAGCAGAGCTGAGTCTCTGGTGCTGGGTATGGTGTTGGAGTGATGTAACCATGAAGGGTGCAGTTACCAGTATTGTAAGCCTCAGTCCCTCAGCAAAAATGGTTCAAAACAAAAGGAACATTATTAAGCTGCTTACTGACATCTGACCCTCAGCCACATCAAGACCCTGTGAGGTACCCTGTAGAATTCCCTCTTAAAATAGGAGGGTGAACTAGAGTTACTGGGCATTAATCCTCATGCTTCCTGGCCTGGAAGTATAAAATCAGAGCTGTAGTTGTAATTAGAGATGGATGGGGTCTTGCCAAATGGAACACAACGCACCAGCTATTCAACACGAATCGATAGCAATCAAAAGGTAGAAGAAAGTAGAAATAGAGCAAAATCTGGAGAACTCTGAAAGCTGGTCCCTCAGTGTGCAACGTGCATTATCACCCCAAAACGTGGAACCATTTGACTGGTTAAGAAAGGGGTTTATAAACCGCTGTATGTGAGAGCTGAAATAGTGAGGAGCCAGAGGTGTAGTTCAGTGGTAGTACACGTGCCTACGTGTCTTGAACGTATGAGACTCTGGGTTCAATTCCTGCTGCTGCTGCTATTACTACTACTACAACACACACACACACATTGCTCAACAGCAAAGCTGCTTTGCAAGCCGCAGACTGTAAGTTTGACTCCAACAAGCCCTGCATGTACCAAGCACACTTCCCACCCCTCACACTCTGGGAGCCCCGGTGCTATAATAGTGTGATGGATCTTTGGCCTCTACAGCCAGACCTGCAACCTCAGGAGCTGCAGTGACAATACAATGTGATGGGTGTTTGCCATGCATGCGGATCATCTGGTTTGATCCCCATTATCTCCGATGGTCCCCTGAGCCTGCCAGGAGTGATCTCTGAGTGCAGAGCCAGCAGAAAGACCTATGTACTGCCCAGATGTATTTTCCAAAACAAACAAACAAACAAACAAACAAATCCAGACCTATAGTCTCAAGACTGTGATCCCTGGTTGACACTACACCACAACTAAATGAGTGTAACCCTGAGTGAGTTGCCCTTGCCAGCTGCATCACTGAAGTGTAAGCCCCGGCAAACCCACAGTTAAGTGTGTGAGCACCACAGCTAGTATCGGTCTCCAACAGCAGTAGAGGTTGGGTGTACAGAGTGGAAAGGTAGTTGGATACCAAGGGTTTCCGGTGAATGGGAATGGGGTTTGTTTCACAGGTAAGTCCCGGGAGCTGTGAATGTATGTCCTGATTTAAACCCGGATGGAAATCTGGGTGGTGATAGATGGCACGTCCCTTTCCATTCAGTTCTCTTTTGTGCTGTTTTTGCCACCTGATCATAAATAGTAAATTGGGAAAATGTACCTGGACAAGGCAAGTTACATGTTTCATGTTCTAGTGGAATCCATAAGGACCAGCCTCTTTTTTTTTTTAAGTGCCTCAAAATCTCTCTGTATAGGGTTTCTCCAGTTTTCTGTAAGCTTAAATGTTGGGTCAATGTTTGTCCTTAGGTCAGCCCCTTATCTATTTATAGACCTAGGGATTCCTTCATTTATGTTCCAACTTGACCCACGAGAGGGAGGATTAATTAATATTAATTAATTAAATCAATAAGACTCATCTCTCTGATGCCCTCTCAAAACTGACTAAGACATGTAGTATTTATATTTAGTACTTGGAATCACATCAACTTTACCATAGGGTTATTTGAATATCTGAAGGCTTTGGTTGGCCTCTTACAAAATTGGCATGGTTTCGGTATTTAATGATTTCACTACCATCAAAAATCATATTCAGCAATACATTTGCTTCCTTCTGACCTACTAGACTTTCACATTTAGCTTTGTGCACTTTGTCATTGTACCAGCAAGAATAAAGTCATGAAATTTATGATTTAATAAGAAAACAAGTATTGGAGCTGCTGAAATATGTTCTCAGCTTTATTTCTGCAAAAAGTCTAGGTTAATGTTTATGAAATATTTAAAAACTTTTTTTTTCCTGATCAGAATTGAATTTCTTGTCGAGCCAGTACAGTCATATAATTCTTCTGAGGAATAAATGGATTTTAATAATAGTTACTTAATATGAAAATGTTACTAAGATTTAATTTATGAACTTAGTGCCACTTAAAAATGTATTCAGTAAAAACCAGAGCCAATAGCTAGAGAACATTAATAAGCTATTGGACTTCCTTTAGTTACTGCAACTGAATGATAGGTAGTAAGACCTTTAATATTTGCAATAACAATTGCATTCTTCTTTTTCCTAGATTAAGCCTGCTGATTATAGTGCATGAAGCAAAATTAATTAATTTGCTCCATTGGAGCAGTTAATGTAGCACGAGTGTAACCCACACCCTATTTCCCTCTGTATCCATCTTATTTGCATTTCTTCCTTTAAATACAAACAGTTTCTTGATCACTTACAAACTTGGAAAACATCTAAGTAGTAATTACTTAGAAAGTATAGTGCTATGTGCAAAATTACATTAAATTGAAACCATAGTTATTGTTTATGCCTACTTAAATTTAACTAATATTTTGTAGTCAGCAATCAAAGAAATGCATATTATTTGAAAATATATATAATTTACTAGCAATATAAAACTATCATTACATTGAGCCATAAATGTTGTTCATCAAAGAGCATATATTTCTGTGCTTAAGCACTATGGGACTTAAAGTGAGTAAGGAAATCTGTCTTCAGGGAGCTTCTCCCTTAGAATGTAGTAGACATTTCAAAGAATCTGAGTTCAAAGTATTTTAAATGTTGCTATTTGAATTAATGGAAAGATTTATTTAGAAGGCATGCACTTCCATAGTCTTCATTATTTTTCTGTTCTTTTCTTTTGGGACACACTTGGATGTACTCAGAACTTGTTCTAGGTTCTGTGCTCGGGGATCACTCCTGGTGATGCACTGGGAGCTATAGTAGTGCTCAGGATCAAACTGGGGTCAATAGCACGCGAGGCAAACACCTTAGTTTCTCTGTACTATCTTTCCCATATTCTTCTTTGAATTTTCACTCATGTCGTGTTTATGGTTTAGCCCTAATCTTTGATGGTCATCATCTGAGGACAGAAGTTTTGAAGAGAATTGTTCTCTGATGCAGTCCTCGGCCCACCATATCTCTTCGTCACTAAGAGGTGGGGGGATGGGGTGGGAGTGTGGGAGGGATACTGGGAACACTGGTGGAGGGGACTGGGCACTGGTGGAGGGATGTAAACAAAATGCAAACATGAAAGCTCATAAGTTTGTAACTGTAACTCATGGTGATTCACTAATAAAAAAAAGACAAAAATAGAAAAAGAAAGAAAGAAGGACTTTCCCATTCAGTCCACTGCCTCCTGTCAAAGCTTTTCCTCCTGATTGGCAATCCAGCAGCTATACTATTTTCACTTTGTAGGGAAATGTACATTTGTTTGTGGTCAAAATTAAGAGATCCGCTCCCCCAAAGTAAATGCTATAGATAGACAAGCTTTATAGATTTATTCTCTAGAATGCAAAACAAGCATATACACCATCATCAACAGAATCCTTCCATTGTATATAAAATAATGAAAATATATTGGGACTTATATCAAAGATACCATGACCATAATTCTTGAGGTATATCTGTACTGCATATTTTGATACTACTGAAAATACCTTATCACAAGAAGTATCAAAAATCTATGGTCCAGTCCTAGTTTATTTTGTCACAGATTTGTTCTGTATCTCCTGTAATTTCTACATTCTTAGAACCTCAGATTTATCAAGGAAATATGTTGGCCAGATGAGTTTTAGATTACTTTGAACTTCATATTATTCTTTTTTCATGCACAATCCTCTCAGACCAGCTAGACAAGTTTTAGATTTAAAGGGTGTGCATGAATCTGTATTGAGGGCATATGAAAATGAATGAAATACAAAGCTCTGGTGGAAAGACAATTTGGGTAAAGTTTAAGTATAGCTATAGCACAGTGGGTAGGTTTTGCATGGGCCAACATGGGTTCAATTCCTCCGTCCCTCACAGA
Source organism: Sorex araneus (assembly GCF_027595985.1). Taxonomy (NCBI): domain Eukaryota; kingdom Metazoa; phylum Chordata; class Mammalia; order Eulipotyphla; family Soricidae; genus Sorex; species Sorex araneus. Next base: position 33,526,252 of record NC_073313.1, on the reverse strand, counting down.
GAGCCCAGAAAGCTACTGAGAGTATCCTGCCAGCACATCTGAGCCTGGCAAGCTACCTGTGGCGCATTCAATATGCCAAAAACAGTAAAAAGTCTCACAATACAGACGTTACTGGTGCCTGCTCGAGCAAATCGATGAACAATGGAACGACAGTGCTACAGGGGATATTAGAACTTGAACTCTAAAATGTCTCCTTTAGAGGCCAATATTATTGGGTGTTAGTAAAATATTATATGGATTAATAGTCTGTACCACTAAATGCTTGTGATTTGACACTAGATATGCTTAGAGATACATACTCCCTCGCTATTGTGACAAATAACACTTGCGTTTTTGTTAGTGAGTTGTACAAAGTAGTACACAAAGCCGAATAATCACTGCCCTATCTTCATGAGAAACAAAGAAATACATTGACTACATAACTGTGCCCAGTAGGCAAAAACATGCGTGTGTGCGTGTGTTTGTGTGTGTGTGTGTGTGTGTGTGTGTTCCAGAGTAGTTGGCAGGTTTCATATTGACTTGAGAGTCAGGTTGCAAAAGAAGTTTCAAAGGGGGTTGTGAGAACATAGCTGATGTTTAGAGGAATAGTTAAATGTGATATTGTAGGTACAGAAGACTTCATGTACAGAGGCCAAAAGAACTTCAGGGAAAGATCTATGTGAGAATCCACAATCCTTGGGGCTGGAGAGATAATATACCAGTTATGACTTGCCTGGTACACAGCTTACCTGGGTTCCATCCTCGCTACCACATATGGCTCCCTGAGCACTGCCATTAGTGATCTCTGAGCTCAGATCCAGAGCCAGGAATAGGCCTTGAGCACTACTAGGTGCTCTTGTTTAAAAAAAAAAATAAAGAAAAGAAATCACAGTCCAAGTGGAAGCACTGTGATTTCACGGCTACTTTGCAGTCTTGTGAGTGTATATTTATCTTCTAAACCTAATGGGTGGTCCCTACAGTTTATTTTATTAAGAAGTAACAGTACTCTTGATACTGAATATAAATTAAACTCTTATTGACTTCATATCATGCCAATACACCTTGAAGCTTTTTTGTATGTTTATATTTGCAGTGAGCTCTTTATTGAATCATTGATCTCAACTAATAGCTTGTTCAGGAGAGAGGCAGATTTGTGATGGTTTTGAGGAATCCATTGGAGTCTAGATAGCATTTATTCTTCTTATTTATTTTTTTTACTGTAGGACCTCCATCTTTGGGAAAGCTTTTATTTCTGCTTGTTGAAAGAATGATCCAGGCTTTTGGGCGTCAGGGGATAAAGTGGTGAATGTACTCTTGATGAGAGAATTGGCAGGGAAATTGATGCTTTTTGACTTGCTATCAGCTCTACAGGAGTGGATGTGTACTTTAGAACTAAAAGAAGAGTACTAATGAAGGGAGTCTGAGATTTTGGTGACACACTGACTCCTTTGAATCCTAACTGGACCACTCTCAAACTATGTTGTCTTGGTGCCTGGGGTTATAGTGCTTGCCTTGCCTTGCAATTTAGCCAACCCCAAATAGATCAGTGCCTCCCCATTTCCCCCCACACCAGCACTGGCAGAGGACGTTCCTGGGCACAGAGCTGGAAATAGCCCCTGAGCATTTGGCCAAACCAAACACCCCCCAACAGAAGTAAAGAAACTGGTTTTGAGCACCTTATACTCTGCCTCAGTTTTCTCTTCTGTAAAGTGGAACTAATAACACTATCTATATGATAAGATTGCTTTGAAGATTACATGAGTTATGTTAAAGCATGTAAGAGTAATTTTCCAGTACACTCAAATTTTCTAGGAACTTGGTTAACAAGAGTTAAGTGTTAATAGCATTAATTAATTAATATTGCAGTATTTAGAAGGTAGAATATATTTTATAAATTATTCAAAATAGTTATTAATATTTGAAGACAATAGTTTAAGGGCATTAATGGTTAATTGTATTAATAGCTAACTGTATTAATAGTAAAATGCATTAATAGAAATTAGTTAACAAACTTAACTACCATAATAGGTTGCTAACTACCTAGGGAACTCTTAATCACTATTTCTTATTTTGCTTTTTTTATAATAAAACTATTGTAAAGGCTTTTTTCTGAATAACTGATAAGACATCAGTTTGACCAGCAAATAACTGATGTTCACGTCTGCATTGTGCAAAAGTTCCGAAAGAAAAAAGCATAACAAAAATTGTCATGACAAGCTAAATCCAAACTTCTTAAACATAGGGTCATGACTCCATATGAGGCCATGTAACTGAAAATGGCAGAGGGGGAGATCATTAAAAATATGACAACCTTAAAAGGTTTCTGATTTCGAATTTGAATTGACCCGGATTTCAACACTGACCACAGAATAAATACAAGATGTTTCCTTTGGCACTCTCTGTGTTGTGTTTCTCAAACAAAAAGCAGTCACAAAGGACAGGAGGGCTACACAGGGGTTCAGGCACTTGCCTCGCATGTCACTAACCCTGGTTTCATCCCCAGCACTGCATATGGTCCTTTCATCACCTCCAGGGGTCACTTCTCGGCACAGAGCCAGGAACAGCCCAGAGCACTGCCATGTATAGCCCAATAATAAAATCAAAATTAAAAACACACAAAAGGATGGAAAGTGGTAAAAGTTGAAGAAGTCCTGGGCCAAATCACTGGGCCACATCCCGGGAGATAGAATTTAACAAGTAGCTGTGCCCTTTCATTTATTTAAAATATGTTTTCTTTTCTCCCTCTTCCTTCCCTTTTTTTGTCCTTGTTATGCTGATAACCGGAAGTTTGTATGATTATACTTCTTTAGTTGCAGTGCTTGAGGGGCTTGAGGCATGGGGGAGGCTATCACACATTTAACACTTTAAGTGTTTTATATAAATATGTATAAACATAAATATATGTCTATTCCATATTTATAATGAGAATCACTGTGTGATATACAGAAACAAAGTTGTTCATGATAGGGTTTCAGTCATACAATGTTCACCCTTTCCTTCATCAGTGTATGTTTCCTGCACTGTGGTTTGCAAAACTGTTACTGAAAGTTTATCGTATATATCACCATATCTCCTTCCTGCACTCAGTTCTTGTCCAGAGTGAGCATACCCAATTATCATTGTCATAGTGGTCTAGTGATCCCTTCTCTGTCTTAACTACAATCCCCCACAACTGGTGGCAAACTTTCTATCATGAACCGGTCTACCTGGACCTCGTTTCTGCTGTCTTTGTTCACACACTTTATTTTTGGTGCTAACACACACTTCATGGTGGTCCCAGGGGTCCTGAATACAGCTCCACCAGCATGTGTGTTCTCAGAATTTGAGGCTGTGGCAGGCATTGATCTGGTCACCTCACACTTGCAAGGCAGGTGCTTTTGCTGTTGAGCTATACCTTGGTCCCTGTGCAATTATTTTGTAGGGCTTGGTACCAACTCTCATCCATGTGTTCTATATCCCATGTTATTATAAAGATGAAAAAGCCTGGGTCCTTAGCTCAGGAACATATTATCATATACAAAGTCAAAAACAGGGAAAGGATTAACTTCTTTGATGATGAGTATTTTAGAAAATGGGAAATCAACAGACATCCTTCACAGTATAGTATGGTATATTGTGATGTAGCATAATGAAATAATGTATCTAGACTGGAGAAAATAGCTGTTTCATATATGTTACAAGGGACGTACGAAATCAAGAATCTTATAGTTGCATGTTTCATATTAGGGTAGGGTTGGTGGGGGCCACATGTAGATTTTGCTCAGGGATCATTCCTGATGGTCTTGCAGGGAGTAATATGGAGCACTGGGGATTGAACCGTAGTCCTGTCTGTGTGAGGCAAGGCCTTTGGAGACTGTAGATCATTCACAGCTGACTGAAGAATTTGAGTATGGGCTTCAATGGTGCTCTCTGCCAGGCAGAGATGGGAGGATAGCTTGCAGTGGTCTAATAGAACAACTTTCCTGTAAAACCCATAGCTTTTCTAAGACGGAATCAAGGTAAAATACACCAGATCTGGAAGAAATCCAGTTTCTAGAAATGTTCATCCAATCCCTACCAAGAGTAAAGTGTTTTGTGGGATTCTTGGTGAATTTACTGAAATCAGAAAAATATCCTTGCTTATGTTATAGAATTTATTGTTTTTTGAGGAATAACAGTAAACTTTAAAGTCAATAGAGAGGTAGAGTTAGTTTCAGTTTTGATGGATATTACAAAAGTACAGTCAGGTTACTTATAAAAGTAGAAAATCCAAAGCATTATTCTACTGGGAAAATTACCAAGCAGGCTTTCTGTGCAGATGTGATATTTAACAGAGAGCTGAGCAACAACTTGGGTCTAGCTGGTGTAGGAGAGAGAGAGTAGATTTGTGCAGAAGGGAATTACACTTGGCAATAGAAAGGCAGAGTGACGCCTGAGCATGGAACTGTGAGTCTAGAGTTTTGGGAACTGAAAAGAAGGCGGAACAATTGGCATACTATAGCTTGAGGAATTAATAGTGTGGGACTAAGATTCTGAGCTACACAGGGTCCAGAGAAATTTATACTAACGTCCAGTCCACATTCATATCTAGGAAACTGAAGATGTGATATAATAGGCAAAGTTCAATAGAATGTCCCATTTTACATTTAACTAAATTTTCTTTTGCTTTTTTGGTCACACCTGGTGATGCACAGGGGTTACCCCTGGCTCACGCACTCAGAAATTACCCCTGGTCGTGCTCAGGGGATCATATGGGATGCTGGGAATCAAACCCGGGTCGGCCACGTGCAAGGCAGATGCTCTACCTGCTGTGCTATTGCTCCAGCCCCATTACATTTAACTTTTTAAATATGAATACTCAGGTGCATTTGAACTATTAGTTTGAAAAATATTTAAGATAACAGTAAATTTTGGAGAATATTGGGAAGTTGGTTATATACTCTCTATATGCATACTACCTTTGTTTTCCAAATTTCCTTCTAAATTCTGTATTTATAGTCACTTATTGTTTTTGCCTCCTATCTTATTATATATTAACGTAAGTATGCCCATCTACTCTTTGTTTCTGAAACAAACACATAGAAGAACCATAACTTAGATATCTTAGGTAATGTACCTTGTTATAATCAATCATTTAAAACAGTATGATGTTAAAATCCATACCAGAGTGGCCAGAGAGATAGTATAGGAAATAAGTCACTTGCCTTGCACATGGAGTACCCCGGCTCAATTCCAGTACCAGACATGAGTAAGCACTGCCAGGAGTGATATCTGAGCACGGAGCCAAGAGTTGTCCCTGATCACTGCCAGATGTGGCCCCAAAAACCCAATACCAAGACATTCCAGGTAGGTATTTTGTTCTTTGCTTGATTTATTTAGAAAACATGTATATTTTTCTTCCTTTCAATTTTACTCAGTATTATACTAAAACATAAAAAATTAGTTTCTCACTTGTTATATTGGTATTATATTTTAATTTATATATTAAATTAGATTTATATTTAAATTAGATGGAACTGTTTTCCACAAGAGAGGAAAGAGGTTGGAAAAGATGGAACTTATAATACCTTCTTGTGTTGCAATGACATATTGCTTTTCATAGGGTCTATGATAAATACGAAAGAAGCAATATACATGACTTTCCTCCAGTGGGAAGTAATTCCACAAGTGTTTTTAAAGGTGTAAAGCATAGCTAGGTAAACATTTGTAATTATGTCTTTTGTACACAGAACTGAACTAGTTTTCAGGGAGTAAAGGAAGGCAAGACTCATTTAAATCACATGGGGATGATGGGCGAGGGAGTTGAGATAGAGAGAGCAAAAGAAGGAGAGAGAGAGACATTGGGTTTCTGAGGGGGTGCAGTGGCAACAGGAGTGGTGTTAAAATTTTGCAGATGAGAAACCATTATTGACATATTATTAACCAGGTTCGGGAGAGCCTGGCAAGGTCCTTATGGTGTATTCATATCCCAAATACAGTAACAGATATATACATACCTCTTGGAAGGCCCGGCAAGCTACTGAGAGTATCCTGCCGGCACGGAAGAGCCTGGCAAGCTATCCATGGCATATTCGATATGCCAAAAACAGTAATGATAGGTCTCATTCCTATGACCCTGAAAGAGTCTCCAATCATTGGGAAAGACGAGTAAGAGAGGCTGCTAAAATCTCAGAGCTGATTGTAATAGAGATGTTACTGGTGCCCGCTCTAGTAAATCGATGAACAACGGTATGACAGTGATACAGTGATTATTAACCATACATTCTTAGTCAATAAAAATGTTTTTAAAAAGTTCATGAAAAAGAATTTGTCATATTAAAAATGATCAGTGAACTTTGTAGAAATACAGTGTCTTCATATGAATAGCTGTGATTAGTTAATTCTAATAACAGTATTAATATCTAATTCTTAATGTCAAATAATTTTGATATGTTTAGTGCTAGAAATAATTTTAATTTACCATTGCAAAATTGTTTTTGTGATCAACTGTGGATATTCATAAATTGCCATTATTTAGTCAGTAAGTTTTATGACTCTTAACTGGTTGCTTTGTTTCTTACAGCAAAAATTTTGGCTATAGTGTGTATTTTTCTTCTATGTATCATTTACCTTAGTTAACAGTGCCTTTGATAGTTTAAATCAAATAGAAACCCAAAAGCTTCAATTTAGCCAAGATTTTCAAATGCTGTCCTAAAGGTGTTAGGAACTTGAAATATTGACCATTTGCGTTTTATTTATTTCCATTCTCTTTCCATTTCCTTAAGAAAATGCTAATAAGAAATCTAATCTTTGCAGGCAGAAAGCAGGAGGGAAAAACCAGGATAATTTACAAACTGTTTAATAACCCTGTGAGCAATTGAGTGTTGACCATATAAATTCTAGATAATATCATTATTATACCCAGGTTGGCTGTTAAAAAGTCATAAAGGAAAGAAATCTAGACATCTATTTTCTAGATAAGTATTGGAATGGAGCTTTTATCATTGCATACCACTTAGTTGGTAAGACAGGATTTTATTTAATTAAATGACTCATTAGCTCTATTGGATTTCTGCCAAATTATTTCATCACGGTTTGTCAAATGATAATTTCACGAGTGTCAGTGACAATCAAGATGTTGGACATTTGTTTTCTCTTTCCCCATCTGCTGAGTCACTATTCTCAGAGGATGGATATTACCGTGATTCAATCACACCTTTGAGTTTGTCTTACACTTACTAATCAGCCTAGTTAATTTGAAGGAAAAAGAATCATGCCCATAATATATAAAGTCACAAGTCTTTTCCTTCCCTGCTTTGGCCTCTTGGGTCTGGGTCCTAAAGGCACCTAGAAGCTAATGGGGCATTTTCAATGTAGGCCCCAAATGGGAAAGAAGTTTCTGTTCATTACTTCATTACATCAGTCTACTGAGCAGCCATAGGGGGGGAAAGAAAAGGTTTGTGTGTTGTTGTGCTTCAAACTAACTAATCAGAGTTCTGTAGCATTGTAGCACTGCACTGTTGCCCCCTTGTTCATCGATTTGCTCCAGTGGGCACCAGTAATGTCTCCATTGTAAGACTTGGTGTTACTGTTTCTGGCATATCAAATATGCCACGGGTAGCCTGCCAGGCTGTGCCGTGTACTATCCCGCTGTGCTATCACTCCAGTCCAGTGGACTATGGTAAATACGTGACTTGCTGCTTGGTTTCTGCAAGAGCTGACCAACTAGTTTCTTGCAGTATGGTATATGGGAAATTTTTTCACATAGATAAGAAGACCTGCTCTTTTGAGGGATTATGTCTGGAATCAGAATTTGATAGCCATGTTGTATTGGCCATTTCACACCCATTGATTATATCATTTAAACCACAGTCAGCATACGACTTAATTTACCTAACTTGAGCCTTCATGCTTTGGTATTGATATTAATTTTCTGCAAATAAATAATTGGCATGGATTTGTTTAATCCCAAAAAATATTCTCAACATGCATTTGCTGACACTGTATACATGGCACGATTAAAAGAAAATCTCAAACCACTGAACTGGATTCTAATCCTGGCTAGTTCTGTCATGTTTTGCTAAATTGGTTAAGCTCTTAGATCCCCAGTAGAGCCGCTCCTTTACCACCCCCCCAAAAAAACCTATCGCAATATTAGAAAAATCCATGTGATGTAAGTTGTCTAGACTGAGAAATTTTAATGGGACCCCAAGTATATAAATATATAAAATTGATAGACAACTAACAACAAACCAGAAAGAGACTTATTTTAGTGCTTATATTTTAAGTTATACAGCCCTTAGTTTAAGTAGCTAGGAACAAGACTGGTGCTTTTCTACTGCTGGTCTTAAGTCTGATGCTGGCCTTAGGAGTCACGGTCACTGTCACTGTCATCCGGTTGCTCATCGATTTGCTTGAGCGGGCACCAGTAACATCTCCATCGTGAGACTTGTTGTTACTGTTTTTGGCATATTGATTACGCCACGGGTAGCTTGCCAGGCTCTGCCGTGCGGGCAAGATACTCTCGGTAGCTTGCTGTGCTCTCCGTGAGGGGTGGAGGAATCAAACCCAGATTGGCCACATGCAAGGTGAATGCCCTTTTCGCTGCACTATCGCTCCAAGCCTTAGGAGAAGAAAATTAAATATCATTGGACTGCATGTTAAGACAAAAATTGCTGGATCACATTCTTAGAGTGAGGATATCAAATATGTTTGAATAAGGTCCTAAAATTATGAGAGAGAGAGAGAAAAGAGAGAGAGAAAGAGAGAGAGAGTTTTGGGGCCATACTTGGCAATACTCAGGGCTTCCGGCTCTGTGCTCAGGCTCAGGTATCACTCCAAGAGGTGCTTGTGGATCCCCATGGAGGGCCGGTGATAGAACCCTGGTAAGCTGCATGCAAAAGCAAGTGCCCAACACTGTACTATCTCTCCAGCCCATGAGATTCTGTATTTCTCTTCTTCGTTTGTTCTTTGGGGCCACTTATCGAAGTGCTCAGGGCTTACTCCTGGCTCTGCACTCAGGGAACACTCCTGGAAGTGCTCAGGGGATGTCGGAGATCCAACTCAGTTTAGCCACGAGCAAGGCAAGGGCTCTACTGTTGCTCTGCTCCTGAAATTCTATATTGCTGACACGTTTCTAGGTGATACTACCACTGGTTTGGACTTGTAGTTGGAGGAACATAAATGGCTCCAGGCCATTGTTCTTTTTATAAAAAAATTATTAGAGAATCACTGTGATGTACAGTTACAAAGTTATGAACTTTTGTGTTTGCATTTCACTCATACAGTGATCGTTTACCCATCCCTCCATCAGTGCCCATTCTCCTCCACCAATGATCCCAGGATCCCTGTCACCAAACCCCCCCATCCCCCACCACCCCACTCTGTCTCTTCGGCAGGGCATTCCCTTTTGTTCTCTCTCCTTTTGGGTGTTGTAGTTTGCAATAGAGGTATTGAGTGGCCTTCATGTTCAGTCTATAGTGTATTTTCAGTTCACATATTCCAACCCAAATGGGTCCTCCCAATATCCTCTTTCTATGGAATTTTGTCTCCAAATTAGAACACCTTTGAGAAATATAGCCAAGATAGAATAGAAATTTCTGAAGCTATTTTTCACTGTGCCTAAAGTTGTGACTGCACTCATTTGTGAAATACAAAGTAACATAATGAGAGACTAACACCCAAGGATAGTAGAGATAAGGGCCAGCAGGATCGCTCCATGGCTTGGAAGCTGGCCTCATATGCTGGGGGTAGGGGCAGCTGGGATAGAGAATGGACCACCAAGTAAAGTATCCTTGAAGGGCTCGCTCAGGATGGGAGATGTGTGCTGAAAGTAGCTTATGGACCAAGCACGATGGCCACTTAGTACCTGTATTGCAAACCATAACATTCAAAATGATATAGAGAGTAAAAGGGAATGTGCTTGCCACAGAGGTCTAGGGGCGGGGATGGAGTGAGGGTGGCAGGAGGGATACTGGGAACATTGGTGGTAGAGAATGGGCACTGGTGGAGGGATGGTACTACATCATTGCATGACTAAAATGTAATCACGAAAGTTTGTAAGCCTGTAACTGTATCTTACATTGATACATTATAAAAAGGAAAAATAAGAGAGTTGTCAGTGAGGCAGAGCCTTTTAAACTCCATTACCAATAAACCAGAACCAAACCATATCAGAAATTTATGAAGAGAAATGCCCTTTAAGATAAAAACTATAGGCTGATGTTCACAATTTTGCAAGAAAATAATTTGTAGATTTTGATAGAAATGGTAATGGATTCCAAAAATATTTTCAGATAGAATTGAAAATGTTTATAGATGCATGTTTGTGTTGTCTACTTATTGTAGCTCTTGTTTTTTACTCTTTAAGTATACCGTGTTATATTTTTCCTGAAGGAATGATATTTTTATTAAAGTGATTAATTGCAGAATTAAATAGCCTATTAAATGGAAAACAAACTGGAAAATCTTAGGCTACCTTACTTTGACTGTATGACTATATTGCTTTTGCCATTGATAATCATAGAGAGGCTCTGATTGATCTGTAACTAACTGCATGATTTATTATTGTAAACACATTTTTGAAATTATTAATACCTTGAGAACACTTTTTATGACGAAAATGAAAGCAACTCTCTCACCTGAGCCAATAATAGAAACACCAGTATATTCACATGCTTTCTATTTCTGAAAGCATATTTGTGGCTTGTAGCCAAGAATTCAGTTCATTGAAGGGAGCATTTGACAGGCAGTATTGAAGTTGTAAACACTTTGAACTCATTATAGTGTCTCACCATAGGAACTACACTGTCATTGAAGACTCCCTGTCTGCAAGACCATCATCCTGACAATTATTTTTGCCTTTGCCTGAAAATATTTCTTTGTACATGAAGGCCCTTCAAAAGACAAGAGAAAGATGGAAGCTAAGGTGGCTAGAGGGATTTCCTGAGTTCTGTGAGTGCTAGGCTGATACAGAACAAGATCAGAAACTTGGATATATATGTTTCAACTTAAAATATTGGTTGATCATCATGGCAGTGGTTTTGAAAGAGTGTTCATGAGTGTAACTGTTTGAAGTAATCAAAGGTTTTATAGGGTTACTCATTCATGAACCAAATGAACATTCCCCCTTCTTTTTCTTTCTTGCCGACAACATTTTATAGTCAAGATGACTGAGATTTTCACCTGTAATGCACTGTGAAAATAAAAGCTAACAAAGAGTGATTATTAATTTACAGAGCATCTCAAACTCAGATATATACGGAAGTCATGCAGGTACCATCGCTGCATGGAATGGACAAGCATAAGTTTGTGTTTGCGTTGATCTGGAAACCTTTACCCAGGGTCACACATGGCGCCCTGTATTGAAGAGTTCCTCTCTACAGCTGTCTAAAGTTAATAAGCCAGTGGAACAGGAATCTTCTGAATGTTGACATTTGAGTAGCAAAATAGCCATTTGGAGCTGGAAATAGTCCAGATAATAAGTGATTCCATCTTGGTAATTTAATGGCTGTTGACAAGATGAATGGAAAAGATTGGGATGGAGAGGATTGGTAGGTGACATTTGGAAAGTATCTGGAAGACTGAAAAGACAGTTGAGCTCTGGAGGATGTCCATGTAGGCAGTTGAATAAGATATGAGAATAAATAACAAGGTTTAAAGAGAAGGTGGAGGGATGTGCTCCGTGTTTTTTATAACTTAAAATTGTTTTCTTGTGATGGAATTTGCATGTGATATGTGAGCAGCATGATTCATTAATTGTATATATTATTAAATGTTCACATGACAATGCTAGCTAACATGTGCCACTACAGAATCATAGAAAGTTTTCTTTCTGTGAGAACTTTTTAAGCTCTACTGTCCAAACTAAACAAATAAAATCTTGACCTTTGTTTTTATAAAGTTAATTATTGCCTTAGGTAGATGCTAGAATTGTGTTAAAGTATTGTAAGTGTTGTAATTAGACATAACAACTTTTCAGTCATAACATTTAGGAAAAGTACTCTTTATGGCTTTCTTTTTTATTCATGCATGGAAAAAAGATGAATGAAGTCCCACAGACACATTATAAGATACTTCCTACCCATTTTTCATAATTACCGCACCATATTTGATGGAGTTCAGACAGTAGGCAACAAATCATAGAGAGTAATATATATATATATATATATATATATATATATATACATATATATATATCGGAGAGCCCGGCAAGCTACCGAGAATACCATGCCCACATGGGCAGAGCCTGGCAAGCTACCCATGGCATATCCAATATGCCAAAAACAGTAACAATAGGTCTTATTCTCCTGACCCTGAAAGAGCCTCCAATCTTGGGAAAGACGAGTAAGGACAGGCTGCTCTAAAATCTCATGACTGGGAGGAATAGAGACATTACTGGTGCCTGCTTGAGTAAATCAACTATCTACGGGATGACAGTGACACTGTCAACAATATGCAGTATTAATATGCAGTATATTATGATTACCTATAACTACCATGCTCTATAGTGTGTCAGAATTTTAGTTTTCAATTTAATTTTATTGTAGCATGCTATATATAACAAAAATTTCATACATTGCGAACAGCTCAATGGCTTTTCACAAAGTAAATTTTTTTTAAGGAGCATGTAGACCAACAATGAAAACCTGACTCAGCTCCATACCTCTATTGTGATCCCTAACAGCATTCTTTCTAAAGGAAAAACTACTAGTTTGGCCTCCACCACCACTGAATAGTGTATCATAATTTAAAAATTATATTACTGGACATAAAATTATGACTTTAAGATGAGTAAAATGAATACACCCCTGGAGAGGCTTATCAAAATAAAAACAAAAGTGATTATGAAAGTTCACATTGCCAAAAATGAGAATTATCAACATATCAACATTATTTAGAATTGTCTCTCTACTGCATACTCACTAAGATATCTGCCAGATATAGGTGAAGCACTCCTCAGAAATGTTCTCTCTGGGAGATAGTGAGGTGGGTGGGGTGTGTGCTTTACACGTGGCTGACCCAGGTTCAATCCCTAGCACACCTTATGGTTCCACGACCAACCAGGAATGATCCTGGAGCAGAGAGCCAGAAGTAAGCCCTGAGCATGGCCGAAGTGGCCTTCAAATTAATCAAACAAATAAATAATGTGCCCTCTTGTGTAAACACACAAAAAAGGAAAGGGGCACCACACCGGGCACAGGGCAGCGGTGCTCTACCTCTCCCGCTGCGCGCATTCAGTAGTCTCCAGCCACTTCCCCCACCCCAGAGAGGTTGATGGTGATGATGAGGCAGGTGAAGGAAGGAACAAGGGCCAGGCTGGTTGGTCTCAGTTGCAGTTTATTCCATTCCCATCTCCATTCTCCTCTGATTCTCCTCCTGTTTCTTCTTCCCTCATGCTACTTCATTCTCCTTCTCCTCTGGATATGGATCTCAATCTAGCTTCTCTAAATCTGGCACTGGAATTGACCTCTAGCCCACTATTTCAGCCTAGTTAAATCCCCAAGCATGAGGGGTTGGGACTTACACATAAAGTTCTTTCCCTCTGGGTATGCTTCTTCTAGGGCAGATTCTCTTTCAGCAGGACACCCACCAAAGAGCGGAATCCCATGGGTATGTTTCTCCTCTCCTTGTCGAACTAACATATAAGCATTCATAATATTAATCATTTTGTATGGACACAGCAAGAAATGCATTAAACTTATAGAATTGCTCTCCTGAGGTCATCTCAATCTCAGACTACAGTGCTTAGGCCAGATTAGTCTTTCCTATCCTTAGCGGGGTCCTAGTCTCATCGCTGCTTTTGGATCATGACAGCATTTGTCCATGACCAAGCTCTTAACTTATAGTTAAGCATTAGGCCCTTTGGCCAGGCCCATTTCGATGCCAGGGTAGCACATAACTTACCAATTACCTTGGGTCCGTCCCATCCCTCATCACGACCCTGCCTTTGGGGTGCTAGGAACTAAGGGCAACTGAGGCTTAAGTCGAGAAAGCAGATGCCCGGGAGTGAATAATGTTCGAAGCCAATTAAATCCCATGTTACAAAAGCATATTAACAACTGTCTTTCTTTGTCCATACAAAAAGGACATTGCTTTAAAGTAAACTATTCAAAAGACACAAGGAGTGGAGAAAGGCAATATTAACTTACAATGCAAGTTCAGTAACCTAGAAAGGTCTGACCTTACAAATTAACAGAGTCTGATTAGGGGTAAAGCTGATTAACTGATTGGGGAAGAGAGCATAGAGAAGTGGTTACAGATAGACAAAGGAATGGGAGTGACTCCGGAGCACTTTGATGGGTGTGACCCGATATACCAAAGCTCCTTGTGGCAAGGACATACCAATGTTGTCTTAAAATTAGTTTAGAGATTATTACCGATTAAACCTAAACTCTGTGGCAAGGGAGAAAGGACAAACCAATGATATCCTACACCCTCTGACATCAAATATTGAGAGTGATACCACCCATTAGCAAGCTTTTAGGAGGTCATCAAAATAGCACCTGGCAGTGACTGTGATCGCGTCCCCCACCCCATTTGCACAATCTAGTTTCTTGCTTTCCCCTGTAGTGTTTTTAGTATAGGGCGATAGGATTGGTGTGCTGAGCACACAGCACACTTCTCCCTGCCACCCCTATTCCCGGGGTAGTTCTGTAACTTAGAAATTTCTCTGTAGTTGCTGCTTATTACTACCCACAGTGTTATTTGGGGAGGGTGGTGAGACAGGGGTCTCTATGTTCCCAGACCACCTCATCTCTCTTCTGTCCCTTGCTTTAGAAGCTTTGTTCATCTGGGTCTCAGGTCTGTTTCTCTGTGGATTCATTCATGTTTTGGTAGAGATTTGCTGTGATTATGGAAGGAGGTAAGCCTAAATTTTCACTTTTTGGCCATCTTGACCCTGCCATCTCAGTTTCCATTTTTGATAGGTCTCATTTAATATGCCTCCGATTTGACATCTGGTAGGTTCTTGGATATGTGAGTTTGAAACTGAGAAGATAAGTAAACAGTAAGCAGTACCTAGCAATTGAAGCCAGTGGAGAACGTATCATTTGAGAACAAGATGGCATGATGACTGTCGAGTCCCAGAAGACCAAATATGTACAAGGGTTATCTTGGAAGTTCACTTAAGAAATATCGCCACATTTCAGGGGCCGGAGCAATAGCACAGCGGGTAGGGTGTTTGCCTTGCACGCGGCCGACCCGGGTTCGATCCCCGGCATCCCATATGGTCCCCCAAGCACTGCCAGGAGTAATTCCTGAGTGCAAAGCCAGGAGTAACCCCTGAGCATTGCTGGGTGTGACCCAAAAAAAAGAAAAAAAAAAAGAAATATCACCACATTTCAGAAGGTCTTGATTTAAATAGTTTCTTGCCTTCATCAAGATGGAGGTTTTAGTGATAATTCCAAGAGTCGGACTAGATGAGTAGTGAAAAAGTGTGAGAGGGCCGGAGCGATAGCACAGCGGGTAGGGTGTTTGCCTTGCACGCGGCCAACCCAGGTTCGATCCCCGGCATCCCATATGGTCCCCCAAGCACTGCCAGGAGTAATTCCTGAGTGCAAAGCCAGGAGTAACCCCTGAGCATCGCTGGGTGTGACCCAAAAAGCAAAAAAAAAAGTGTGAGAATTGTCTCTGCTTTGTAGAAGATGGCTGCTGAAAATATTGAGAAGCGGGGTGTAGGTAGAGAAATAGTTTGAGACTGTTTACACCTTTTGAGATGGGCTGTAAAGACCTGTACCTTAAGTCTTTTTTCATGTGTTTATGATGACAGTGAAAGTTGTCTCTTCCTCATTGTTCCCTGCTCTGTGTCCAGCATGGTACCTAGAATCTATTCAATTGCCTAGTTGAAACTGGGCATTTGGTGAAGCGCTGGTAGAAACACAATGCCTTTTCTCACTCACTGAAAACTGTATCTAAGAGGCCAACTACTCACTATTGCATACTATTTTTATTCTGTTGTGATTGGTAGTACCAAAGAGAAAAATGCGAGGTCTCATGACAGCTTATCACAGACATAACCTGCTCTCATGTTGAGGTAGTGTGACTAGCTTCACAGACAATGAATCAATTTTAAACAGCGCTTTCCCCCACTCTTATTCACTTCATATACTTTGACTGCTTTCCTTCCATGGGCATTTCTGGTATATGGAAGTGAAAGCCGCAGCTATGAGTTCAAGGCCAACAACATTCTAATGACTGTCATAGGTAGAAGATATTTCCCATGTTGCTAGAATTGAAATAGAATAATAGAATAATAGTAGTTCAAATACGTACCTCTTTATTATTTTCTATTTTCATAGAGTCCCTCATGTTCATGGATTGTTTAGGGTGTGCTCAAAGGAAAAATGAATAGAGGGACAAGATGGTGAGATAAGGAAGGGGAGGGGTCAATAAAGAGGATACTTGAAAAGTAACCACTCTATAAAACTGGGGTTCAATCTTACTGGGGATTATGGGAGATGTGAGACACATTCCTGAGTTCTCCTATGATGTAATGAGAAGTATGATGAATCTATATACTTACTCTCACTGGCCATTTAAAGGTTATGCGTTTGGTTTTGGGATTTTGTATTTAGTCATGTGGACTCAAAAGGAACATACTCCAGGGAGCAAACAGGTACAGCTGGGAGCTGAAAGTTGGACAGACAAGCAGAGGACTGAGTAAAGGAAGATAGGCAGGGTTCCATCAACACCTACCTAATGGAGTTTCTCTCTACATTTTCAGTGTGTTAATAGTGTCATGGGCTGGAGCGATAGCACAGCGGGTAGGGTGTTTGCCTTTGATGCAGCAGACTCGAGTTCGATTCCTCTGCCTCTCTCGGAGAGCTTGGCAAGCTACCGAGAGTATCCCACCTGCACCGCAGAGCCTAGCAAACTCCCTGTGGAGCATTCAATATACCAAAAACAGTAACAAGTTTCACAATGGAGACGCTACTGGTTCCCGCTTGAGCAAATTGATGAGCAATGAGATGACAATGACAGTGACAGTGACAATAGTGTGATCTTGGGAAATGTATCATCTCTGGATTTCCGTTCCTACATCTATAAAATGAGGACAATATTAGCCACATTCTAGTATTTTAATGAGGATGAAAGAAATTATCAAATATATAAAGATTACCAATGTAAAACAAAAAATACTCCAAAAGATTACATATTTCTCCACTCTTAAAACCTGTGAAACTATCCCAGACACACCACATAGCCTGATTCTTTCCTTTGGGTGATTTCTGCTATTTCAACTGTCCAGTTTTTTTCTTGCTGTGGACCTTTTAACTTCCTCCTTATTTTATTATTGCTTAGGTATAAGTCCTAAATTTTTCTCTTCATTTAATTTCTTCCTAAACTCTTGGGATTGTGTCAAGACTCAACTTCCCCTAGCTTATTGAAATTAAAATTTTACCTCCTAATCTTCTCCCAAATCATTTTTCTCATCTATGAAACCTCTTAACCAATAATATAAGCACTTCCATATTGATTGCATGATTCCTAGTTTCAGTGGGATTAAGATTCTTTGACTTATTTTCTCACAGTAGTGTTCGCATTCTGATAGGCACAGAGAATCTTCAATAACATATTAGATTTCTGTTGAGACTGACTGAATTTTACTCCTAAGAAGAATCCAAAGGCATAGAATTCCATTGAGTCATGACTGGCATGATGTAGGATGTGATTCATAATTAGTAATTGTCTAAATGGAAAGATTTGTTGCTTAAGGGGATAGATGGTAGTCATGTGACCATGTATTTCTACTTAACTGAGGCTGACCAGGTAAAGCAAAGTTAGTAGAGCATCATACACAGGGACAGTAATCAGTTACCAGATCAAGAAACGAATCACATGATATGGAACGTAGGATAGGAAAAGATGGGCAAATAAAATTCAAGGGACCACAGTTTTTACTTGACATATTCACTTTGGAATTTTTAACCAGTTATTTTTTATTTTTATTTTTTTTTATTTTGGGGCCACACCTTGCAATGGTCAGGAGTTACTCCTAGCTCTGCACTCAGAAATTACTCCCGGCGGTGCTCAAGACCATATGAGATGCTGGGAATCGAACCTGGGTCGGCCCCATGCAAGGCAAATGCCCTACCTGCTGTACTATTGCTCCAGCCCCAATTTTTAGCCATTTAAAACATTCTATTTAAAAATTTTATAAACAATTTAAAAGTCATTGAGCTATAATTCACACACCTTACAATTTATCTCTGTAAAATGAAACAGTGAAAGTTTTAGCCATCCCACTAGATTTTGAAATCTTAAATTTTGAAATATACATATATACATATACACACACACATACACACACATACCTCTCAGAGAGCCAGGCAAGCTACCAAGAGTATCCTGCCCATACAGGCAGAGCCTGCCAAACTACCCGTAGTGTATTTCATATGCCAAAAACAGTAATGATAGGTCTCATTCCCCTGACCCTGAAAGAGCCTTCAATCATTGGGGAAAATGAGTAAGGAGAGGCCGCTAAAATCTCAGGAGAGGCCGCTAAAATATCAGGGCTGGGAGGAATAGAGACGTTACTGGTGCCCGCTCGAGCGAATCGATGAACAACAGGATGACAGCAATACAGTGATACAGTGAAATTTTGAAAGGGCTATAGCTTTTAAAGAGGCAGTAAAATGTATAGTCCACTCCCACGCAAATGTGTACAAATATAAAATGTTTCTCAAATTCAGAGGCTTTGTGGAGCCTTTGAAGTCCCTGGCCCAGGGGCTATCACCCTGTTAGGCTAACCTGATATCAAAGTTGCAATTCTTTCTGGATTTCAAACCTGAAAGTATGGAGTGTTGTTGATAATCCAGTGGATTCAGGGAAGTTAGTTCAGGTGTGATAGTCCATTAATGAGAATAATATATATGATAAGTCTAGATCCTCATTTTTCAGGCATTTTCTATCTTGAGGAAAGTTAAAGAGCTTTGGGAACTTTAGAGTGGGATGACAAGGCTTTGAAAAAATATATTGAGATTTTGAAACTCTGAGGGCCAATTGTGATATTTAGGAATCACATTTATCATCTCTTGAAGATGTATTTTGACCAGAAAATGTCAGTGCTCTTATGCTTAGAAGGAGTTGTTATTCTTTATTGCATCACTTTATTTTAAAAAGGTGTAAAATAACAATGTCAATATGGTAAGCTACAGGGAGTAATAACTTTTTTTCTTAGTTATAGCTATTTCCATTTCAACTGTTAAATTAAGATGTTGAGAGTGAAGCACCAGTTTCTCAGTATGTACAAGAATCACTTGAAATTGTTTTAAGGGCTGTCAAGTACAGTTGTGTGTCTGTACATGTACATGCACACACACCCAAAACAGACTCATAGAAGTCTTCATACAGGCTTTCAATAGTGCACTCCTGAATTTTAGAATCAGGAATAACTTGAGTTGAATTTCAGAGGTTTTTTTTCCTTCTTTTTGCTTTTTGGGTTACACCCAGCGATGCTCACAGATTAGTCCTGGCGTTGCACTCAGGAATTACTCCTAGTGGTTCTTGGGAGGGTGGAGGACCCATATGGAATGCCAGGGATTGAACCCTGGTCAGCTGCATGCAAAGCAAACACCCTACCTGCTGTACTATCACTCTTGCCTCACAGCATTTTTTCTTGACTGTGATCCAAAGCCTAGTGTCCTTCAAAAAAACATTTTTTGTTTTGGTAATTGTGTACTAGCAGCAATGTTCTGTGCTTGTAAAGTGTCGCCACACTATGCCTACGCCTGAATCACTCTGCCTTCATCCCAAGGTGTTTCTTTTACCCAGTCCCCTCCCCCCAGCACTCTCAAGTCACACTTTTATTGACCATATATCAGCTCTGTTTTCATTGGTGGTTATTACTTTGCTTTGTTTCTTTATATTACGCAAGTGAAATATCTTGTGTTTGAATTTTTATTAGCATTTTAATTTTTTAAATTGAATCATAGTGAGCTACACAGTTGCAAGGTTGTTCATAACTGGGTTTAAAATCATCTAATGTTCCAACACTATGTCCTTTCACCAGTGTACATTTCCAACCACTGCCTCTATGACAGGCACTCTCTCTCTTTCCTCTCTTTCTCTCTCCTTTCCTCCCTCCCTCCCCTCCTCTCTCTTTCTCCTTTTGGGCATTATGATTTGCAATGCAGACACTGAAAGGTTATCATGTATATTCCTTTATCCACTTTCAACACTCAGTTTTTGTGTTTGAATTTTTCTTTCTGGTTCACTTCATCTAACATGACTTCCTCCAATTCTAGATTTCACCTTCACTCATTATTGAGTAATTTTCTACTGTGTGTCTATGCCCCTGCTTCTTCATCAAGTCACCTGTTGTGGGGCAGTTAACATTTGTCAGCTCTGAAAGCCCAGCATCTTAAACTATAAGTTGTGAATCCATATGGCGGCCACGTAACTGAGTATGGGGTCACCAAGTGCTTTTTCAAAAGAGAAATTTATAATTGGCATCAGTGAAGGTTTGATTTTTATATTCTTCAATCTCTTATAAACTGTGTGGTTGTGTAAAATTTTCTTGGGTGAAAAGAAGTTGCAAGTGGAAAACATTAAGAAGCCCTCATCTGAAGTGTGTTACGTAAACTCATGGAAATTTACTGCTAACCTTGGAATCATAAATTCTGTCCCCAAAACTCTTCAGATTATCAGAAATAAGCAGGGTTGGAACTTAAAATATCGTCCTGTACATTCACGTACACAACTATGTATTAAAAAGTTTTCTTAGGATTTTTCTTAGGATTTTATCCCCTGGGGCCAAAGCAGTAGTATAGTACATAGGGTGCTTTCTTTGCACACAGCCAAACAAGATTCAATCTTCAGCACCCCATAAAGTCCCCTGAGCCAACCAAGAGTAAGCTCTGAGCACTACCTGGTGTGGCCCCCAAACAATCGAGGTTTTAACCCCTGCAAGTGATGAAATTTGAGGCAAATTATGTGCCATAGCATTAGGTTCTCTGATATTTGTTTTTGTTTGATTATATGGTGTTATACCTATAAAAATCATAAGTAAAATTTCACCAGAAATCCTTCCCATATCTAGAGATAAACATTGTTACTATTTTAAGACAAATGTCTCATATGTTAATGTAAAGTGAATATTACTTTCTTTTTGATAAATTCTGGCTCACTGATACCTATATGACTGATACCTTAAATCTCTTCCTCTGGCCGGAGAGATATAGTGACTAGGGCACACTCAACCCACCAAGGTTTGATGCACGGCACCCAAATATTCCCCTGAGCTTGCTAGGGAGTATGGGTACAGAGGCAGGAGTAAGCCCTGAGTACCACTGGGTGTGGCCCCCAAACAAACAAAATAAAACTCAAACAAATAAAAATCTCTTCCCTTTTTGTCCAGGGAAAAATCTTGAATGGATTGTGTGCTTTATTTTTGTAGGAGCACATCATTCCCAGTGGTGCTGGGGAGCAAATCCAGGACAAGCTACCAGGGAGGCACTTGTTCTATTGAATCATGTCCCTGACCCCACAGGAGAGAGTTTGCACCCATAGAACAACTACCTTCTCTGCACTGTCCCCGTATCCAAGTCAATCCAACTAAAACTATGTACTTAATATAATAAGTATCATTTTATTTTGGAAATTGGTGGGGGACCCCTTTCTTTGTCGTCTCTGCCAGGAATAAGACCGGTTGGCAGAAGGGTTCTCCATAACGACTCTGAGGACATGAGAGAACATGGTCAACCTCCTGATGGTGACCACGGTTTCTGCTTGGAAACAGCACCCATTGACTTTTGCTCATTTTGCATTTGATGAGACCAGTTAACAGTAGTAGAGGTAAGGACCAGGAAGTCTGTCCCATGGCCTGGAAACTGGCCTCACATGCTGGGGGAAAAGGCAGCTGAGATAGAGAAGGGAACACCAAGTAGGGGATGTTGGGAGGACCCTGTCGGGTTGAAAGATGTGTACTGAAAGTAGATTATAGCCCAAACATGATGGCAACTCAGTACCTCTATTGCAAACTACACCACCCAAAAGGAGAGAGAACAAAAGGGAATGCTCTGCCGCAGAGGTAGGGTGGGATGGTGGGGGATGGAGTGGGGGTGGTGGGAGGGAACCATTGGTGGAGGAGAATGGGCACTGGTGGCGGGGATGGATAAACAATCGCTGTATGACTGAAATGCAAACACGAAAGTTCATAAGTTTGTAACTGTACCTCACGGTAATTTACTAATTAAAAATTCAAAAAAAAAAGAACTTAAAAAAAGATGTGGTCAGGGGGCTGGTGAGATAATGCAAAGGAGAGAGTTTGTGCCAGGTACTCGGAGTACCCTGAGTTGGATCCCCAGCACTGGATGCCACTCCACCTCCATGCCCGCCCCAAGCACTGGCAAGTACATTCCTTTAAAGCTGATAGCAGGAGCTTGGGATAAAACATTGAGACTTCTTTGAACAGTCTTAATGACAAGTACATCCTGTAAGGCAGGCGCTCTCCCACTTGAGCAGGTATCAGAAGAACTTAGACATTGATTACACCACAGGGGGCTGGGCTGCACCGCCGGCTTCTAATGCTGTCGGTGTGGAGCAATGCATTAATTATCTTTCTAGCAAATTCCAGGGGCGGGGTGATGCTGTGGACCCAGGGGTCCAACTCTGAGAGCTACTGCCCTAAGTACAACGTTTTCCTTGAAAGATTCTTCAGCTCCCAGTCCGACTTTAGCAATGGCATTTAACTTGCTCTTGATCTTATTGTGGTACTTAATTCTCAGCTTTCTCGATCTTTCTCTGTCTCCAGCCATTTGGTATGTTTGCAGTCACCCCAAATGACTTTCTGCTTTCTCTTCCATCCCCATTACTAACTCTCTGAAGGAGATCTCTGTTCTAAGGGCCAGGAAGATTGCTCCATGGTTGGAAGCCTGCCTCATGAGAGGGGTGGGGAGAAGGCAGCTAGAATAGAGAAGGGATCACTAAGAAAATGACTGTTGGAGGAATCAGTTGGGATGGTAGATGTGTGCTGAAAGTAGATAAGGCACCAAACATGATAAGCTCTCAGTATCTGTATTGCAAATCATAATGCCCCAAAGTGGAGAGAGAGTATGGGGAATACTGTCTTCCATGGAGGCAGGGGGAGGGTGGGCAAGGGGGCATATACTGGGGATATTGGTGGTGGGGTATGTGCACTGGTGGAGGGATGGGTGTTTGATCATTGTGTGATTGTAACTCAAACATGAAAGCTTGTAACTATATCTCATGGTGATTCAATCAATCAATCAATCAATCAATCAAAATAAAGAATAGAAACCCTGCCCCGTGTGTGCCCCGGAAGCAGTCCAGACACTGCTAGTGGGACGTGAGCCCAGGCCATCCGTTCTGGTAACCTCACCACGTTTTCTCTCTCCCGCCTTTCCAAGCTGCTTTAAAGCACTTTATTTCTCCTAACACTTTACACCAAATGCGTATTGAAACATGGAAAGTGGGTCCCCTCCCATCGCTGATTGTGGCCTATTCAGGTAATCAGGGACTAAGTCAAGATGACCGAGTGCTCCAATCAACGCTCTTGTGTGAATAGCCTCGTGAGTGGTAATCCCACGCAGGTGCTGGTGCCAGGCTGCCTGGTTCCATGCCAACTTGGCTTCCTTTTCACTGTGTTAAATTGTGCAAATGACTTAATCTCCCTGTGCCTTCTCTTTCCTCATTGGGAAAATGAAGGTGGCAATTACAGTCTTACAGACATACCGTAGGGCCGTGACATCAGTTAAATGAATTGATTGATTTGAAACATTTAGAGCAGGTTATGGCAAGTTGCAAGTAGCTGATTATGGTTAACCATTCTAATTACTGAGTATCCTGAGTGTGTCCTCTCTACCTAAAGTTACTAAATTTGCCTAATACCGAGTTCCCCTTCAACCCTTAAAAGCTGACACGGCCCTCATTCATTTTGTCAAAACTGTCTTCTCAAAACTCTCTAATTAAGTTTTAATTGAATTTCAAGATGAATTTCATACTCCCCACTTTATTTGAGACATTAACTTCTATGAATTCAGAACACCTTACTGCTGACATTCTATGTCTGTATTTCATCTCTGTCTACACATCTATATCTTAATTTGATTGATCATTAATAGATACACATTGGTTCTATATCAGTAGATATCTGTATCCATAGATATTACTGCATATCTGTTCTATTGATTCTCTCTCTTTGTATTATTATGCTTTCCAAATCTGCTCCAAACATTTTCGTGTTTTCTTTTCTACAGAGGTAATAATTTTGCTAGTTTCACTTTAATTCCATTGACAGTTTTGCTTTGTGGGGGTCATGACCTGACTCTATGCTTAGGAATCACTCCCAGTGGGGTTCTGGAGACCATATATGAGGCTGCAAATTGAACCTGGGTTGGCTGCAAACAAGGCAAGTGCCTCATCCATTGTGCTAATGCCCCAGCCCCAAATTCCATGGAATATTTCTTATTAAAAACACTTTAAAGGCTAGGAGTGGCTTCTTCCACATTTTTTTCTTTTCTTTTTTTTTAATTTTATTGAATCATCATGAGATAGTTTAAGCGGAGACTTGAGAGAGCAAGGAGTTCTCTCAGATAATGCTGATAATAAGGAGGAAGTGACACTGGATTTGAATCCAGCTAAGTTTCACTCCAGAACCCAAGCACAATTGCTACTACTTAAGAAGCTTTGCATAGAAGCTATTTTTTCCAAAATGCCTGCTGGTGTAAAGAGTAAGAAGGATTATCTGAGAGCAAATCCAAGCTCATCTTTAGTCTTGTACTGAGATGATCAAATATCTTGAAAAATCCAAACTTCAAGCAAAGTCATGGAATACCTTGTAGAATCTTAGCCTCAGCCTCGTCACAATGATTTCTCTATTTTTAATGCATTTAACCAAGGTAATAATTTGAAATGTCACTGGGATTTTGCTTCTTTTGGTCCAATTTAAGGAGTCAAAAATTAATTTGAAATGTTAACTTTTAGAGATTCTTCTAGTTAATGGTTTCATTTACCCTACATTTCCATTTTATCTCATCAGACTCCTGGTCAAAAATAATGGCTTTTTATATCACACTACTTATTCCTACTATTTACCTGATAATGCTAAAAAGTTCTGGGGGCTGGAAAGAAAGTATGAGGGTAGGTTTCTTGCCTTGTATGCAGTCAACACCAGTTCTATTCTTATTCTTGTATCTTGTGTATTTAGATCTATTCAACCCATTATCTTCAAACTTTGGTTGGAATTCTAGTTTAATCATGACTCTTTTTTTCCATAAATAGTTCACCATTCTGCATTGCTCTATTAAAACTTATTGACTAAGTAGCTACTCATACCTGCTTTATATTTATAAATTCTACCTTTTCTCCTAGTCCATTTGGTAACTATTCTTTAGCTTGACTCTCTGAGCAGCCTTCCTGCCTCCTGCCATTCCCCCAATAAGCGAATCTTCCAAAACCTCATTGAGATTTAATTCATGTATGACACATAAGTTGCAGGTCTACAACATTCTTCAATATTTGTAGGTAATGCAAATTGGGCACACCAGTAAGCCAGGTCCACCATCCACCAGCAGACATAGCTACAAATTAAATTTGCTTGTGATGAGAGTTAATTTCCAAATTTAATTCATCTGCTTCCCTGTTGCTTGTGAAACATTTTTCCAGTGTTATTGCTCCCTTAATCCAGTTCTCATCCAAGTACTCTTTTTCATAGATATCTTAAAATATTTGGTGGTCTTTAGACTTCTCTGACATATATATTTTGTTATTGTTTTGGGGCCACCCCTGGTGGTGCTCAAGGGTCATTCCTGATAGGACTCTGAGGACTATATACAGTGGTAGGGATTGATCCCAGGTTGAGTGCATGCAAGAGAAGTGCCCCACCCACTGTACAATAGCTCCTGCCACTGTTCTCTGATATATATAACTATCGAGAATTGTGTATTTTAAATATTTACATATTTAAGCACCTTGCATTTTAACATGTGGACCTGCTGATTACATTTTCCCAAAGCCAAGTATGTGATTTAATCAGCATACTTTCCTCATGCCAAATGTTAACTATAGTTCTGGGACTGCTCTCGGAGAGAGGAGAGGCTGTGTTATACTTGTTTTACTTTGGCCGTTGTGCTTACAAAATTGCTTTGTACACTGGAGGTTCTGTGATGAATATTTAAAAATATTGAATAGCTGTCTGAAATGACTTGTTAAATGCTAGAAAAAATTAAGAGAACATTATACTTATTTAATTATGAAATAAAGAAGCATATAATATTGTGTTCACAGCTTTTTGATATGGTAACATTCTATAAGAGACTTCTATGAAGAGAGAGAGATTAAACAATGCTCTCCATCCTAATTAGGATCCTCTTTTAAACCTTGTAAATATTCCTGTAAGAAGTTAAATAAAGGAGACAGGCTGAGATGGTCTATGAAACAATGGTAATGTAACAGATGGATTTGAAGGGGAGCGTTAATAGAGGAAATGGAGGGATCCCATACAGCAATTGTTTTTGTTTTGGGCCACACCTAGCACTGCTCAGGTATCACTTCTGGTGGGGCTCAGAGGGTCATATGGGGGTCAGGGATTGAACCTGAGCTAGGTGCATGCAAGAAAAGTGGCTTGCCTGTTGTAATGTCTCATTGGTATACTATTATTCTTGGAGAATTCCTCACCATGCTATCCTAGCACAAATCAGCTTTTTAAATGAGCATGGAATATAAATATGTAGACACATTAGCTAGAATAGTCATGAACTGAACATAAACCGATCTTGATATTGAATAAATGGCTGACCTTGCGCCAGAATAAACATTTGCTATGTAGCACTTTCTGTATACAAACTTTTTCCCTTAGACATGTTTCTCCTTTCCTAGAGTCTAAGCTTATGACAAATTATCTGTTGACTTTTCTGTTCCCTGTCATGTCTTAGGATCAAACCCAGTGTCTGGAAATGTAAATGGTAGACCTTCAATAAATGTCTTGAATGAATGGATAAATTGAAGGAATTCTTTTTAGTAATAAACTCTTAAAAAGTTAGGCATTTTTTAAATTGAATTACCATTAGATATACAGTAAGGGAAGGGAGCATAAAATGAGGGCCCCATAACCATGCCATTGTACTCTGCGCCAGGCTGTTTTCACTTCGGGTGCCCCAGAGGCGGGCCGGTGAGAGCCCTCACTGACCCAAGGAACCCAGACCCGGCAGCCGGCCTCTACTACCCACCTGCCGCCACGCTCCAGGCCACTATCCTCACACTCGGGCTGAGCCTCACATGTGAGTGAACATATTCCTGGACTGCATGGCCACTTGGAAATAAATTTATATGCTTCTCAGAGAACCCGGCAAGCTACTGAGAGTATCCTGCCCACACAGCAGAGCTTGGCAAGCTCCCCGTGGCTTATTCCATATGCCAAAAACAGTAACAATAACAAGTCTCATCCTCCTGACCCTGAAAGAAGTCTCCAATCATTGGGAAAGGCGAGTAAGGAGAGGCTGCTAAAATCTCAGGGCTCAGACGAATGGAGACATTATCGGCGCCTGTTCAAGTAAATCGATGAACAATGGGATGACAGTGATACAGTGATACAATGATGCAGTAAGAAAGTTGTTCGTGATTGCGTTTCAGTCATACAGTGTCCCAACCCCCTCCCTTCACCAGTTCACATATCCTGCCACAATAATTCCAGTTTCCTTCCTGCCTACCTCCCACCCTGCCCCCTCTGCTGATACTTTCCCTCTCTCTATCTTTGTTGTTTTCCTTTTAGGCAGTGTGGTTTGCAATATCGTACTGAAAGGGTATCATGCATAACCTTTACCATCTTTGACCACTCAGTTCTTGTCCAGAGTGATCGTTGTCATCAGGAATTTAGATACTTATGGTGAAGCTTAGATCACCCCACATTTAAGAACTCGGAAAGAAGGAAAAAAAAGAAAACCTTTAAGGGCTGGAACAGTGGGACAAGATTTAAGATGCAGACCTTCCATGTAGCAGACTCCAGTTCAGTCTCCCAATTCCTTATGGTCCAAATACCTCCCCTCTCATGTGTCACTTGGTACAGCCCTGCAGGTGCCCGAACACTGTGTGAGCGCTCCAGGTCATCCCTGACACTGCAGTGTCCTAATACTCTCCAGGTAGAACCCCTGGATTCCTGAAAACCACTTGGGAGCCCCTTTAAAAATAAAAATACAAAAGAAGTGTTGAAAGGAAAGAATAATTTTAAAAAATACTTCACAAAAAGCTTAGAAAACTAAGAAAACAACCATTCCAACAGGAATTGTTCACTTCAGCCAAGACTTTTTTTTTAAATATAGGCAGACAAAGAGCAAGACAATAGTTTTTTGGTATATTATATATGTTTTCGACAGGAACTCCCTTATTGATTGATTAGTTATATAGCTATCACATTCTATCACATTGACTTGTAGGCCAAGTTGAAATGTACGATGAGACAACTTTTGTTGCTAACATGATTGAACTCAGTTTAGAACATGAGCGTGACATTTATGTGGTCTGCTGTTCTCTAAATTCAAATAAATCAGCGCTGTATAAAAATCAGTCATGGATTAAATGGCTTTCTTCTGCTTTGGGGAAAGCACTGGTGTAAAAAATTCCCCAAATGATGATTGCCTAGTCTCCGCTTTTGAAAAGGCATTTGAACATAGACCTCACAAAGTGATCATTTAGTGGTGTTAAGTTATATTTTGCCCTCACCACCTTAATGGCTAGTCACCACTTCATGGATTTATCTTATACCTGCCATACCTATTTGTTACCCCAAATAGCTCTCCAGCATATCTGGCCAGCTTCCTAATAACAAAGTTGGAGACACAACTTTGAATTTTCATATTACTGGGCAGGTTTTAATATAAGTACCATAAAAGCACAAAAGTTGTTTATGTCATATGCCATTTGTCACTCTTCAATGAAAGGTAAACATTTATCAGCTTCAATAACAATCCCTGCCTAACTGAGGACTGTCATTTTCTAAAAATATTGATTGATGGAGGCCTCTCCTTAGACATAAAATGCAAGCAGTTTCCACACAGCTGAGAAATACAAGCTCATTATTTTTTACTGACAGGCAGTAATGCCCCATATAAACTATGGAGATTTCATTACTAAAAAAAGTTATTTACATTGAGAACAAGTATTAAAGTGTTAGTAGAGTTCAGTGTAGTGTAATTTCCAATATCTTTGTGTTTTACATTAGTCTAATTTGGCACATAAAAAGTGAATTGGAGGGTGACAGGGGAGGTAGGTAAATTTCAAGAAAAGGGGTCATTTACATGCTGAAGGATGAAAACTAGACCTTTAGTTGCAAAAGTGATGTAATATATAGATATGCTGATTTTTATGGCTATGGACCCATAATATCTGTAATGTTATGATCCCATGTTCCTTCAAAAGGAGGGAAGCAGAATGTTTTAAAGATTGACATTACATCTGCATTTTATATCATGTATAAATACTTTATAGAACCCTTTAGAATTTTTAAGAAAAAACTGTGAGTTGAGCCTTCATACAATTGTATTTCTTTTTTGAAGTTTGAGAGACTGAGGTAGTAGGCAACAAATCGTAGAGGGAAATAACTATATATGCCTGACTGGGAACACCTGTAAAGACAATTAGAGGTCTCCCCAAAAGCCTCCATCCCTCTCAGAGAGCCTGGCAAGCCACTGAGAGTATCCCGCCCCGCACGGCAGAGCCTGGCAAGCTACCCATGGTGTACTTATTATGCCAAAAACAGTAACAATGACGGTCCTCATTCCCGTGACCCTGAAAGCCCCCAATACGCCATTGGGCTACATTAGCACGTGACAGTGACGAATGGAGACATTACTGGCACCCGCTCAAGCAAACCAATGAACAATGGGATGATAGTAATACAGTGATACAGTGATTTTTGAAGTCAGCTATATCCTAAATTAGATCGCATTTCCAGGTATTGTCCTGTGAAGGTGTGTGTTTTTTTTAAATGCAGCATAGGAAAGTCAAGTGGTTTATTACTTGCTGACAAGCAACCAATCATGTTAGTGCAGGCAGAAGCCTGACATAAAAAAATTAATTAAGGTGATTATAGAGGTGTAAACAGGACTCTAGTAAATGAATTTGCTAAGTGGTCTTGTTAATTGCTTGAACATTAATCAGAATTTAGAGCTGGAAATTGTTCTGCTCTTCCACTTACAAGTTCAGTGATCATGGGAAACCATTTTTATTCTCTCAGGCTCACTGAATCTATCTGTATGTAAGTCTTATTCACTCCATAGATTGTTAAAAGAGGAATGAAAGATGTAATGTATTTTAAAATGAAAAATAATGCACCCTCAAGTCCAGTGTATCTCAAGTAGTGCACATCACCTTCTCTAGTATAGTTGACAGATATGTTTGACAGATAATATGTTTTCTTTTTTTGTAGGTGAGGGGGGTCAGGAGGTCACACCCAGCTATGCTCAGGGACTTACTCCTAGGTTTATGCTCAGATTTCCTGGGGTAGGGGAACTCAGGGGACCATAGAGGATGACAGGGATTGAGATCTGGCTGGATTTGTGCAAGACAAATGCCCTATCTGTAGTACGATCGTTTGGGCCCAGTGTAAGTATTTTTTAATTGAATCTCTGCTAATCTGAAAAATCTGAAGCAACTTCTTTCTTAAGTTGAATTATCAATAATTCCATTGCCTAAAATTTTTTGTCTTATATTTCCCAGGACCTGCATGTCTGTCACATTCTCATTATGACTATTTTTTTTTTTTTTTGCTTTTTGGGTCACACCCGGCAATGCACAGGGGTTACTCCTGGCTCTGCACTCAGAAATTACTCCTTGCAGTGCATGTGGGACCATATGGAATGCCAGAAATCGAACCTTGGTCAGCCACGTGCAAGGCAAAACCCTCCCTACTGTGCTATCGCTCCAGCCCCTGACTATTCTTATATAAAGAGGAACCATGATTCTCTTCCTCTCCACCATCTTCAGAATGAATATTTACTATTGTGCATGCTTGCTTTTGTTATCCTTTATCTTTTGTGGAAATCATGGTTCCCATGTCTAGAGAGATTTAGGGCTAAAACTTGAGTTGGAATTTTCTGGTTGCCATTCAAGTATTTTCTGAAGGCACAAACTTAAAAAAAAAATTTCTAATTGATTGAAGTGCTGTGATTCACAATACTTTTAATGCTTTCTCATACACGTTTCCGACACCCATCTATCATCAGTGTATCTACTGCTACACTGATACAGTGTATCAGTGTATCTACCCTAGGACCCAAACTCCCCTCCCTCTCAAACCCCCATGCCACCAACTCAATTGTCTAGATCAGTTCTTACATTGTGTTGTCTTTAGTCTTTTGTTGCTGTCTTGCTGTGTATCTTTAAGAGTTTACCAACTGAGCTAGCTGGGCTTGATTGTATCGTTAAGTCACACAGATTCAAGAGATGATTCTGTATTTATCCCTTTATCTCTGATCCACTTTAATCAGCATCATATGAAGATATTGACTGTTTCTAACTGCTCTTTCAAAAATTAATTCCAAACTTTCAGCTGGTGTCAATTAAGTTCTTCTGTAGATTTCTATATAATTTGTATTAGGACATTTTTAGCAAGATTATTTAATAAATGGTAAGAACTATTCTTGTAGTTATGGTAATATATTTTGATTAAAATAGCAATATTTTCATGCCAAGTCATTGGGCAGATGTCCATGGCATAAACAGGCCATAGGAAAGTATGTTAACATCAAATAGGTATCATTTGACATTGACACAGGTCCAATTTTCATCACTCTTTCTGTATGTGATGTGTCTCCTGTGTGTTTTAAAATACTCTGTCCCAGTACAGATTCAATACTGTAGTGCATGAACTTATTGCATGAACTTATTACAGGAGACATGATAAACTGCATTCTGAGCATGACATTTTCTATCTATCAAACTAATGATCTGATAAAAAAAGAAAATGACTTTTGTTCATTGGTTGATTTGATAACCCCACAATGTCATAGTTTCTACCAGTGTCATTCTTTCCATATAAATGTCAGAGTAAATTGATTCTTTAGTAATAATAGATGTTGGGGTTCTTGTATAATATATGTACATATATCAAAAATATAGGAAGTGTTCAAAATATTAATTTAGAATAAAAGAAGACATATCATTGGATTAGATATGTTCCATAGGCTAGAGGCAAACTAGCATTAAATATGTAATTTCTACTTTTAGAATTGGTTACAGTTATATACATTCATATCTCCTTATTCTCCTATATTGTATATTTATGAAATCATAACTATCATACATGTGTGTGAAGGAAACACAGTCTGTGTGTGTGTGTGAGAGAGAGAGAGAGAACACATGAGAGCAAGAATCAACAGTGGGAATTACCTTTCAGGCCATATTATTAAATGTAGTATATTGAAATTATCAGAAGCTTTCACATACAGCCTTCATTAGGACTAAAGTAAGCCTTACTGCTAACTGCCATTATAGAAATGGAAAAATATAAACCAACAATTAGTATTTTAATCTTAATTTAATTTCTTGTGTTACATTGATAAGACAAAGCAATTCATGGGTTTGATTTGTCTAATGCATTTTATTTCAAGTTATAGAGTAAGTTAAAGTTACTTGACATGTGCGAGAGCTTTTAGATTCCAAGAACAGTTTCTGAGTCTGGTAACTCTCCAATGACTACTTGAAAATGCTAAAGATCAAAATAAAAAAAAAGAAAATGCTAAGGATCATGCTTATAACAGCAATAAGATTTTTAAAGTATATTTTCAGTTCAGTGAGATTGTAAAATGCATGCTTCTGTGATTTGAAAAGGACTTGAATGATTATTGATGTAGGTTATAAAGAAGGTTATTATTTTTAATTTATTATCATAAACCTTCAGAATAATCTGATAATGACCTTAAGTTTTCAGTTTATACTTATATCAAACCTTCAGATCTTGAGACTCTTTAATGACTCTAAGGAGATGATATTTTAAATGTCTTGGGATATGTGAACTACATAGTTCGGCTGTATAATTTGATCAGTGTTTGTTCATTTTATGGGTCATAATATATTTCACATTGGGTTGATTTATTGTTTCACAGTGAAATTCAATTTACACGTTTTCTTGCTAACTGAATTGTAAATGAATTATGTTAACAACTCTCCAGTGTAAAGGCCTAGGCAAAATACATATGGTCAGTTACCATTTTGTATGAAATATTATATAAGAAAGTATATTTTAGTGAATATTGTAGACTTGCATATTTATTCATAAATCAACTTTTACAAAAAGGAGAACTGAACCGACCTGTACTAGAAGTATTTCAGCTCCAACAGCCATTAAAATCAAGTTTACTTCACCTAAAGTATTAACCTCCTTTAGGTTCTGCAGGGGAAAAATAAAGTGTCTAACTTGGAGCATGTGTTATTATTTAAAATGCACATTTCTTAACTGTATACTTAAAATTTAATATCTTCATTTTTTTCTTAACTCCTCTATTTCGGGAGGTGGTCACACCTGGGTACTCAGGGTTAACTTCTGGCTCTGTGCTCAGGGGACCACATACGATGCTGGGGATGGAACCTTATTTTGTCTGTGTGCAAAGCAAGCAACCTACCTGCTGTAATAGCTTTCGAGTCTCAACTCAGTTTCCTGAGGGACTTTGTCCAAAGGATTTTGCATAATTACAAAGTTATGTGTTACATTCTGATGCAAATTTTTCAAGTAGTTATTAATATAAATCCCTTTTATTGTTTTCTAAGATCAAATATGTGTGAACAGTTCAAACTTTTTAGTAATTTCTTTACACTAATATTGACAATCATAAAAACTATCTTCTCCGTGGGGCTGGAGGGATAGCACAGCGGGTAGGGCGTTTGCCTTGCACGCAGCCGACCCAGGTTCGAATCCCAGCATCCCATATGGTCCCCTGAGCACCACCAGGGGTGATTCCTGAGTGCATGAGCCAGGAGTGACCCCTGTGCATCGCCGGGTGTGACCCAAAAAGGAAAAAAAAACTATCTTCTTCGAGTACTCAACTACCATGTTTACAGTACAGCGAATTTAGGATGCAATTATGTCATTTATAGAAAAGCACAAAAAATTCATGAGAGGACTAACTGAATGACACGAATCACTTTGCCACATAGATAAAACTGTTGGTTTATGTATATGTTAAGAATAAAAATAATGAAAAGAGAACATGAGTAATTTAAATTATCTGACAGTGAAGAAAGACCTGGATGGCTGCCTGTCACTATCTAAAAAATCTATTTTTCACAGGTATTTAATGAGTGCGAATTGAACCAGGTTTGGTATCAGGCATTGAAAGTACATTGTTTTCTAAAAGTTCATCTTTTTTCTCCCTTCAGTCCTAAAAAGAATAGAGAAATAATAGCAATAAAGGAATTGAGTAGACAAACATTCTTTTGTAAGGTTTACTTTGATTTGTAAGGCAGGTGATAGCTGTTTAGATGCTTGTTCAGACATAAAAGACAAAGCGAATCTAATATCTTTGTCTTCTTGCTTTAACACTTGACTAACAAATGACTCTGTATGAGTACTTTATTTACCGACTATTTTGACCTTATAGCTCTTTAATATTACAAGTATTTGAATATAAAAAATACTGGGCACACCTCTGTTATTTGTTCTCATGCATAAGGATTAGTTTATGTCATGTGCTCTTTGAGCATTATGAGTTCAGAGCACTGCCTGTCTTGTCTGGTTATTTATTTGTCTTCAGCAACAACACACAATCAATCATTCACTAAGTCCCAATATGCTCTGAATGAATTAGCTTTAAGGAAGATACTGATTTGATGTCAGAATATGAAGAAAATCATTATTAAATATATTTTTAAAGATCTTTTCTCAGAATACGTTTTTAATGCCCCATGTGGTGTGTGTGTGTGTTTGTGTGTTGTATACTCAAATTTCAAGGTACCTTCTGAAAGAACCCATTTGGCTCTAAAAGTTCAGAGGTTGGAGGATGTCATTATGCATTGAGTGCTTGTGGTGTTCGGAGAAACAATTTCACAGAATCTGAACATTGATGGATTGATAACATTTATTCAGCTCAATAAATGAAAAGAAATAAGACCAGGTATTCCTGGTGGTGAAAACAGTTTAAATAAAATCACTAAAGTCAGTCCACAGGCAATACACTCAAAGATTAGTGTGCATCTTTACAAAATCCAAGATTACTTCCGCCACGATAAAATTTTGTTTTAGTTTTCCAGTTTTAATGCAGATGCACATTACTGTAATGAGTATAACGTTTGCAACACTTGAGTTTTTTTTTCTTCTCTTAACTCATTTTGTACAAAGAGCCAGAGCTATAATTACTTGACTCTGATTTCTTGGCAATATATGTACTCTAAACTGAAAGTTTCCTCTTCTTTGTTCTTCATCATGGAAAACTGACTCATACAGAGTAACAAATTTATAGTGAGAAATTCAAAAAGAATTTTAAAGCTTTAAAGCAGTTTGCATTTGATCCACGTGAACTTCTAGAAACTTAGAGCACCAAGAGTATCTGAATTCTTCTTTTTATTTCCTACCCTCTGTGCTAACT
Organism: Sorex araneus; assembly: GCF_027595985.1. NCBI lineage: Eukaryota > Metazoa > Chordata > Mammalia > Eulipotyphla > Soricidae > Sorex > Sorex araneus. The sequence goes on along the minus strand of NC_073313.1, from coordinate 33,490,781 downwards.
CTCTTGTACAAAGTTTAAAGAAATTGTCTTCACAGTAGCCATTTGTGAACAGGCTTTCCACTCATTGGATAGTTCTACCACTCCAGTCCTTACATGCATATATTTTTTTGTCTTTATATTCAGGCACTGCTCAGAGTTAGTGGAATTTGTGAATGCATGTTTTCCCTATTTTTTTGCAACTGTTTATTTATTTATTTTTTATTGAATCACCATGAAAAAAGTTACAAAGCTTTCAGGCTTAAGTCTCAGTCATACAATGATCAACCCCCCATCCCTTCACCATCTGTTTTGAAACTCTTCCACCACCAAGAACCCCAGTATACCTCCCATCCCCCACCACCACCTCTGTGGCTAATGATCTTCACTTTACTCTCTCTATACTTTGATTACATTCAATATTTCAACGGAAAACTCACTATTATTATATGTAATTTTCCCCCAACAATCAGACCTGCTGGAAAAGCATCATTTGATAATTTGTTTTCCATTGCTGAGAATGAAGGCTGCCGGGGCCATGCGGTTTGGTATTTCTGGTATTTTAGTAAGTCCAGAGAAATTTCTTCCAGAAGTTGTGTCACTGCAAGCTTGTACCTCCAGTTAGTGGGCTCTATAAGATGGCAGTCTCCACATGGCCACCGCCACTGCCACCACCACCTCGGAAAGGAAAGCCGAGAGAAAAACCTTTCCCCTCCCGGGGTGTCATGGGGTGGCAGCTCAGTTCACAGTCTAGAGGCATTTCTGTAAGAAGCCGCCAGGTGCTGAAAGTAGTTAGTAGGCCTCCGGGATCATGGTCTTTTAGGAGCAGAGGAGCCGTTCCTGTGCAGCCGCTCCGGGTCTCGTCTGGTCAGAGAGCTCGGAATATCTGAATTCTTACAGCATTTTTTTAAAAATTTATTTTATTGAATCACCAAGTGGAAAGTTACAAAGTTCTCAGGCTTATATCTCAGTTACACAATGTTCAAACACCCATCCCTTCACCAGTGACCATATTCCACCACCAATAAAAACAAAAACAAAAGCAAAAACAAAACAAACAAACAAACAAAAAGAAAACAGTATACATCCCACCCCTCACCCCCCAACCCACCCCGTACGTGAGTGATAATTTCACTTCTTTTTCTCTTTACCTTGATTACATTCCAGATTTCAACACATAACTCACTATCGTTGTTAGAGTTTCAAAACAGACTCACTATTTTTGTTGGAATTCATCCCCTAAGAATACAGCTCTATTAACAGGGAAATATTTGATAATAAGTTTTCCACTGATGAGAATGAAGAGATAAAATGTCCGCGGCTGCGCGGTTTACAATTTCTGTATTATAGTAATTAAGTCCGCGAAGATTTAAGTTTGAAAATGAATCATTTCCCTTCCTGGAACAGCATGTAGCCAAAGTTAGTTCACAGTCTCCATACATGGGTGCAAGCACTTGCTGGAACCCCAATTCCTAAAGCTGTCTCTGGTTCCCGCTTGTTCCACATCCACCGGCCCTGCAGAGGCATGGGCACCCGGGTCGAAAACCCGGCCGGCCGGAGCCGAGCACCGGCCCCGGCTGGGGCTCTTGGAGGCATTTTGGGGGCGCCGCTCGTGTCCAAAGTGGTTCAGTTGCCTCCGGGGTCGGTCTCGCGCGGGGCCGGAAAGGAGCGTCCCCACATGGCTCTGTGCTTAAATGTCGGCCGGCACAGGGCGGATCCGGAAGTCCCGCCCCATCGGCTTTCCCGGACTTCCTGCAAAGTCTAAAAACTGGCTATTCCCTCGCTGCGTTCAAAAAGAAAGAGTTGAGAGAGAAAAGACCATACCCCGCTGGCAGCGCCTGGGCCAGAAGCTCCGAGCACTCAGTTTGGAGGCATTTTGGGGGCGCCGCTCATGTCCAAAGTGGTTCAGTTGCCTCCGGGGTCGATCTTGCGTGGGGCCGGAAAGCATTTTCTTTTTTTTTTTTTTAACTTTTTGATTGATTCATGTTCTGTGATTTGCAATAGTGCTAATGACATTTTCCCTTGTATGTAATTCCATTACTATGCCCATCAGTGGTGTACTCACCTACCTTCCCCAAAGACGCCCAATGCTCTTCCTTTCAATCCAGCCCCCACTCCACCCCCCATAACTCGGTTATGTGTATTACTTCTTCCATTGTGTTGCCTTTGTTTCTTTTGTTGCTACGTTGCTGTGTGAGACTTGCTTTAATCTCACATAAAAAAGAGATCATTCTCCCCAAGCATTTCCCCCCTCACTCACTCCCTCCTTTCCTTTCCTTCCTTCCTTCCTTCCTTCCTTCCTTCCTTCCTTCCTTCCTTCCTTCCTTCCTTCCTTCCTTCCTTCCTTCCTTCCTTCCTTCCTTCCTTCCTTCCTTCCTTCCTTCCTTCCTTCCTTCCTTCCTTCCTTCCTTCCTTCCTGCTTTCCCACCGTCCCACCTTCCTGCCTTCCTTCTTCTTGTATACTGTGAATGCATCCACTGATTGAGGAATGCATCCTCACTGATTGAGGTCCCTCTTGAAGGTTCTCAGGGAATCTTTTAATAGCTGGAACTCCTGCATGAAAAACATGTGTACCAGCCCATTGAGCGCCCCACCTCCATTTTATTGGTTTTGGGTATACTTTTCTATGTGGGGCTGCACATAGTGATGCTCAGGGTTTAGTCCTAGCTCTTTGCTCAGAGATCACTGGTGGAGGTGCCAGGGATTGAACAGGGTCCATTTACATGCAATGCAGTGATTTAACCCCTGTACTATCTTTCTGACCCCAGACATTATTTTGTTTGGGGCTCACATTCAGCATTGCTCAGGTCTTATTTCTGGCTCTGCCTTAAGGGATCACTCCTCGCCAGGCTTGGAGGACCATGTAGAGTGCACTGGATCCAACCCAGTTGACATCATGCAAGGCAGGTGCCCTACCAGTGTCCTATTTCTGTGGCTCTCAAGCATTTTCTTTTAGAAGATAATTTTCTTACTCCATATGCCCAACCTAGTTCAGTTAATTTTTTTAATTTACAAAAATATATTGATACAAACAGGCAATATACATAAATGTAATTCCAGGGACCTTGTTCTGATAGTCAAGACAGAAGAAGCGTGGGAATTCCCCTTCGTGCCTGCCATGTGCAGTTACAGTTAGGGGTTATAAGTCGGCTTTTTTCCCACCTTCTCCAGTTGATCAATATATGTGACAGCAAATACCCCAACTTTTAGTTTATCAAGGATAAAGTCTCTGCCATGAATCACTTGCACATTTACAAATCGGCCTTGTCGAGGATCAAATCCAGCATCATAGATATGGAAGACATGGCTAGTGTGTTTGACCCCTAAATTGATTTCCTATAAATTAAACTCTTGAAATAAGGGTAGAGTTTGGGCCAAAGCCAGTGATGTTCAAGAATTAGTCCTGGCTCTGTGCTCAGGCATTACTTCCGGTGGATGTTGAGTGACCATACCATACGGGGTTCTGGGGAGCAGACCTGAGTTTGCTGCATGTGAAACAAGCATCTTCCTTACTATACTATCTCTCCAGCCCCTAATTGAGGTACTTTAGACATGCAAATTTATTAACTGTTTACACTTTAGTCTGAACTAGAATACATTTTGGGGGGCTTCTTGGGTCACACCCAGTGATGGTCAGGGGTGATTCCTGGCTCTGTACACAGGAATTACTCCTGGTGGTGCTTGGGGCACCATATGGGATGCTTGGGATCCAACACTGGTCTGCTACGTGCAAGGCAAACACCCTCCTCACTGTACTATTGTTCTGGCCTCCTACAATACATTTTTAATCAAGGAAGTTCTTTGCTAAAAATAAAATTCTATTTCCATTTGATATCACTTTTAAAGACATATAAGGTCAAGCAAGACTTTAAGGGATGAAAAGTAGAGCTCTCACTTGATTAAGTCTCTGTGGAATGAAATGAAATTGATAACAAAGTTCGAAATAGTAAACAACATTTTATCTTTGTTCTTCAATATCACAACACCATAACTACTTAATAATCCAAATTAAAATATAATTTCTAAAGTATTGTAATTTACTAAGATCCATTCCTAAAACTTGTTCTTATAATCCAAGAATTGAAGGAAGTCTCTTTACTTTATATAATAGAATTGTTATTGAAATAAAAAGCATTTGGGACTGGAGACATAGTACAGTCAGTGAATCACTTGGCTCCCACATGGCTGACACCAGTTCAATCTGTCTTATAGCCCTGCTTGGAGTAATTCCTGAGTACCAGAACTATGAGTAAGACCAAAGCATTGCTGAATGTTGGGGGCCGGAGCGATAGCACAGCGGGTAGGGCGTTTGCCTTGCACGCGGCCGGCCCGGGTTCGATCCCCGGCATCCCATATGGTCCCCCAAGCACTGCCAGGAGAAATTCCTGAGTGCAAAGCCAGGAGTAACCCCTGAGCATTGCTGGGTGTGACCCAAAAAGCAAAAAAAAAAAGCATTGCTGAATGTGACCAAAAGACCAAGATTAAATAAATAAATAATAACTCAGGGATATTAGGAACCTCACAAAAGTTAAAACAAAAGAAAAACCTAAATACGACCTAAATATTTTGGAAGGGATGAAATAAAATATTTGAAAATAAATATCAATTTCTTCTAAGTAAAAAAGACCGTGCTAACTAGCAATGACGTTACAAAATATGTAATTTTGTAGAAATAAATGACACAGGACAGGGTAAGGATTCTTTGGGGAAAGTAAGTGTTTTAAAAGAAAGGACTAGATGTAGAGTCCTCATATATGAGGAAATTTCAGTATTTTCTCTAAGGTAATTGTATGTACAAAATAATTTCAGCCAATATATAATCATATGTTTGTATACACAAAATTCCTCTCTTTTGTAGATGATAGCACTGTAGCACTGCTGTCCCATTGTTCATCAATTTGTTCGAGTGAGCACCAGTAACATCTCCATTGTGAGACTTATTGTTACAGTTTTTGGCATATTGAATATGCCACGGGTAGCTTGCCAGGCTCTGCCATGTGGGCGGGATGCTCTTGGTAGCTTGCCGGGCTCTCCAAGAGGGATGGAGGAATTGAGCTCTAGTTGGCTGTGTGTAAAGCAAATGCCCTACCTGCTGTGCTATTGCTCCAGTCCCAGCAATAAATGTAATTTATCTCAGACTCTTGATATGAAGAAAATTTTATACAAATATTTTTTAAATTTTTCTTTCTAGCTTCTTGGGTCATACCAGCTGATGCCCAGGGGTTACTCCCACATTTACACTCAGGAATTGCTCCTGGTATTGCTCAGGGGACCATATGGGATGCTGGGGATTGAACCTGGTTGGCTGTGTGCAGGGCAAACTCCTTACCTGCTGTACTCTTGCCCCTACAGAGATTTCTTATGTGAACAAATATATGATAGTGAGTCACCCACAGAGGAGAGGCAGTAGGAAGAGGTTGGGCTTAGGGAAAAAAAGGGAAGAAGACAATGAATGTGGTTTAGAGAGAAATGTGCTCATGTGTAAAAAATCACAAAGGCAGCATGCGCGTGGGTGGGGAAGATGCAATGATGCATCCTGTCATTCTGTTGTCCCAGGGCACCCGGGGCATCTCTCTCTCGAACGGACAGCTCGCATTCAGTGTTTCCGAGCCACTGTGTATGGACCAGATCAGGACGGCTCCTCCTTGTGCTCTGCTTCTGTGTCTGCTGCTGTGCTCTCTGTCTCTGTAGGCTCTCCTCTGGTCTCTTCCGACCTTTATCTGTCTCTGCTTCTGCATCTTCTCTGTTCTTCCCCCGTGTCCTCTCATGTGTCTCCTTCTCTGTCTCTTCTGTCTTCTTGTTCTGTCTCCCCACAGTACCCCCACAGTCTTAGTTTATATATCAAATTACACAGGGTAGTGACACAAAAGTGGGTTGAACATTAATAAATCAACCAAAAAGGGTAAGACCATTTCTCCAGGAGATTAACAAAATCTCATCTAAGGAGATTACTAGGAGATCTGCTCAAGGGTGGGGTCCAAACAAGGGTGTGTCAGGGTGTGAGCTAGTAATCTGCTTAAATAGTTATAGTAAATTTACTTCTAATATTTATAGCAATATCATTCTGTTTGAGCACAGTAAGAGATATTAGCTTAAAGTTTGGTTCTTCCTGAGGACATTCACTATATATTCCAGACCACAGTCCTCAGGCCAGGTTAGTCTTCCTAACCCCAGCAGGGTCCTAGTCTCGTTGTTACTTTTGGATCATGACAGCATTTGTCTATGATCATGCTCTCAACTTATAGTTGAGTAATGTGGCGCTATGGCCTGGCCCATTTCAATGCCAGGGTAGCTCACAGTTTGCCCTGGGTCCATTCCATCCCTCGTCGGGACCCTGCTTTTGGGGTACTAGGGACTAAGGGCAACTGAGTTGAGAAAGCAGATGCCCGGGAGTAAATATTATTGGAGTCAATCAGCTCCCAAGTTACAAAGCATATCATTAACTGTCTTCCTGTGTCCATACAAAAGGCCATTGCTTTAAGGTAAACTAAGTTCCCTGTGGCAAGGCTAAAAGGACAAACCCCATGTTATTCTATACTCATGGGGGAAGCACTTGCACTGGGAAATCTAAGCTTTGGAGGTAATCATCAACTAGAAAATTGAGCTATAAAGCAGAGACATTTTGGAGAAAATGTTTTGCCAGACATTTTTTTCTGTCTTTGATCCTTCATTGGGACCTTTCTATCTGCATTATACAACTTCAGTTTAGGCAGCACATTATCTCAGGAGAGGTGGTGTGAAAGAGCCAGTACCTGGGCAACAAGAATAGAAGATGTTGAGGGCGAACACAGCTAAATATCACAGAAGAGAAGAGTTGTCAAGATAAATCTGAAAGCAGTCTAAACATACAGCCATGGTTTTTAAACTGGTAACTTACTTTAGGCAATTTTGCAATGTACCAATGCAAGTGTGATATGGTGTACTTTAGTGGTATAGTTTAGTGTTATAAAAATTATTTTAAAAGTTTGTTTTTAAACAAATGATATATTGCTGGAGCCATAGTACAGCGGTAGGGTGTTTGCCTTGCACGCGGCCGACCCGGGTTCGAATCCCCACATCCCATATGGTCCCCTGAGCATGGCTAGTAGTAATTCCTGAGTGCAGAGCCAGGAGTAACCTCTGTGCATCACCAGGTGTGACCCAAAAAGCAAAAAAATAATGATATATTTAAGGATGGTATGTTATAACTACAGAAGATGAGTGGGTTAAAAAACTGAAATTTTTGATGGTTTGTAAGCAAAAAGTTAAGAGTTCTATCACAACAAATACGAAAATAATTTTTTAGATAATGATTTAATTTGTATAGGTAAATGTTTAAAGATAGAAAATCAAATATAATATAGGATAATATTTTAATAATAAGGTGAGATAAAAACCAGACACTTGAGTGAAAGATGAACTGACTCAACAAAATAAAAATTAAAATATTTTCTATGGCAAAAAAGCACAATTAAACAGTGATAATTAAGGAATCAGTGAGTTAGTACATGGTTACAGTACTGAGCTTGTATACGCTGACTCCATTCGAACACTAACGCCTTGTACACAGACAGTTCCCTGAGCACTGCCAAGAGTGATCCCTAAAAACAGTAGCCAGGAGGAGCCCTGAGCACCAAGCCCATTCACCCACCCTCACACACATAAAGGGATAAGACATATAAAAGTTTGGGGATTGATACTGAGAATAAAGAGTCCATCTATCACAGAACACTTCCAAATAATGTCAATAAATAATCGTAACAATAGAAAATAGTCAAATGGTATGATCTAGACATGCACATGAAAACTTACAAATAACTAGTCAAAATAAAAATAATCTCAGCCCTGCTAGTAATTATGGAAATACAAGATGAAATATCCTAAAATTATAAAGGTCCAAGGAAATAGACTCAATGTTTTGTATCAAAGATGTGCCACTTAGAAGCTTTTAGTACAAACTTTTGGAGATAACATTCAGAATATTGATTACACATTTATGAATCAGTTCTATCATAGTATTAATCTGAATTTACAGTAGATATGTCAGGATGTTCAGTGCACCATTGTTTACAGTAGTAATATTATTATTACATACTATAAAATGCTAGGCAGGCACATCTGTCCACCATTGCCTTAAAGAATCCATTAAAACAAAGTCCATGTTTGTTTGTGCATTTTTTCAGCTTTTGTTTATTTTTGTAATTTTAGTGCCTTCCATAATCTTGAACAATGATAGGTATCCAGCAAATTGTTGCAAATAAATGAATGTGTGAATCATACATAATTAAAATTAATTTTACACATACAAATCACATGTGGATTTATATTTATTTTGAAGCTTTAATGAGCATTTTCTAAGTGTTTACAATCATATTCTTTCAAGATGCATAACCCCATTCTGTAGATGAATACATTAATATATAAAAAACTAGTGATTAATATAAAATATTTATTTTGTAATATGTAGTATCTTATAGACAATATAATATACAACATATAGTATTATATATGCTACATTAAAATTAATTAATGTAATATGCATACATATTTAATGTTCATAATATATATAACATAATATAATTGCAATTGCATTTGATAATTATATACCAATATATTGTTGTACATAGAATATGCAATCATAATATCATGATATATAACATGAAATATAGTATAATAGGTCAAATTGTAGGCAATATTGTATAATGCGTTATATAATAATAAATTTATCAAATGTATGGTATTAATTATATATTATACTTACTAATTTAAGGTAACATATTCATTATCAATATCTATGATACATTAATATAGTAATTATATTAAGCATAAAATTAATATAAACTTTTCTACAAATAGTGAGCTCCATTAAAAATCTTTAATTTGCATTGCCTGAGCATATCCTTTGTAGACATATAGAAAAATAGGTAAATCAGTAGTATATGTAGTTTAATCTCATTAGATAGATGGATAGATTGGTGGCTAAAACGATAGATTTAGTACATCAGAAAGCATAGCATTAGATTAGAATAGAAACTGGAGTATCATATATATGTGGTGTAATTCCTTTGTTCGTTATATAGAATTAATTTGCTTCTGAAATTTTCTGTCATATTATGCACATATTACTTGGTAATGAAAACGCTCAAAAGTGAGATATTAAATTTAAACTAATAAAAAATCAGGAAGAAGTAAATGATTAATTCTTGAAGCCAAGAATATGACTGTGACCTGTTTTCTTTGAGAGCAAGATTTCTTTTTCAAGGAACTTGCTTCCCATTTTTATGAGAATGGATGGAAAAGGAGCCTTGTTGGTCAACGTTAAGACCAGAACCCGAGTAGGGTCTGATGTTATGGATAATGAGACAGGCTTTGCAAGGTATAAAAATTTGATTGTTATACCAACCTCCAGGGCTTATAGTTACCAGGTCAGCCAGGCACATGTTAGAATTCTGGTCCGTAGAACCAGACAGAAAGATATTTGATATAAACTGAAATCTCACAGTCAAGAAATGTTACAGAAGCTGTTCATATAAACTTAGTTGTACAATATTTAGCATATCAGTTTTAACCCTTGTCCAGCTCTTACAAATGAGAAAGACAAATTTTAAAATTACAAATGGTAAAATAAATGATGAGAAGGTATCAGGGTGATAGTACAGTGGACCAGAGTAATAGCTTACCTTGTATGTGGCTGCCTGGGTTTGACCATCAGAAACCCATATGATCCCTTGAGCACAGATCCAAGAATTAGACCTGAGGACCAATAAGGTTGTGGCCCAGAAAAAAAAAGGAATAAATTATGTAAAGCCTTTCTTATTTGATTTTAATCATAAAATTTGTCCTGTACCCTTCATTTGATTTTATTAATCTCTAGACAAAAAGAATTGGTTTCCAAATAAGACATGTACACAGTACTTAGGTAAGTGCCCACATTGTTTATAAATATACATGTGATATCTAATTTCTTTGTTTCATAACTGCATCCTCTCCTATATTGGTTTAAAGTACTGTTTTTATAACTGCAGTATACAGTAGGATCCTATCTACCACTAGACTGTCATTTGAGTAAGTAAGGTTCCATTTGCTTAAATCTTCTGGTCTACCAGGTATTCAGACACATAGTACACACTTTCTGAGAAATCTTTTTTCAAGTTCCATGGACTTTTCTTTTCATGCCCGGGTCAGGCAGTACTTGAAAAAAAAATTTCAAGAGATTAGAGATTAGTCAATAAATTTTGAATACCTATTCTATGCAAAGCTTTGCAATATTTTGTAGAATCTATGCTAAAGCATAGAACCAATGAATAAAACATGAGTTTTCCAGTGCCTTGAGTATTATCTTGAGTATTTTCAGTCTGAATTAAAATGTACTAACTTTCTCCTCATCACTCATAGACTTCTTGATTAACCTGCTAGTGCTCTCTAATTTAAAAATGAATGTCTCTTTCCTTACTACATAAAAAATTGGATCAATTTCCTAGAGCATGAGATGTTATGCAAATCAAGTATCACTTTTTGAACATGTGATCAATAATTAAAAAAAACTTTTGGGATACAACGAGAAGCTAAGGCAGTCTGTTGAAGCATGTCCATTTTTACAAAGTGAGAAGAGGGAAATGTAGACTCAGGAGTCTCTTTTACCTACTTTAATCAGATTCTCATTTTCTAATTATATGACCTTGTATAGTGTCCTTAACTCATAAGGTAGTGTTGAAAGGTAAATGAGAAAATATTATAAAATCCCTTGTACATAATTGATGCTTGATGAAAAGTAATTAACTATCAAACAGATTCACTTTAATGTAATTTTGAGGGGAGACAAATATTGCCAGTTAGTCTGTGCTAGAGTAGAGTTTTCTTTCCCTATATCCAGCTCTGTTTTCAACACAAGTCTTATCTCTATTTACTTCACTGAAGTGAAACTTCTTTCCCAGAATCTGTAACTGTGAGTTCTTTTCATTCCCTTCCTAATGTAAGAAACACTGCAGTCCCACTATTGGTCACTAAGTAGTAGGAACAACTTAGAAAGATTTTCTGCCCTTGTGTTGTGTGTACTATGGTTGAGAGACAGATTAGAACAAAATGAATTAATAAATACACTTAATACTTATTGTTTGTGATGAGTACTGTAAAGAATCCATCACCTCAGTGGTATGAATCTACTTCCACTCGGAGGGCAGGCAATCAATTGAGAGATATGGTGGCATAGAGAAAATGAACTATTAATACCAAGCTTGTAGGTTGGAACATGTTTTCCTAGGATGTAATTTAGCTACATCCCAAAACGATAGCTTAGTGATAATATAGCTTCGTGCTAAGATTTCTCTAATAACCATTTCTTCTCTGAATTGATGGCGCCCTTCTAGTGGTAGTGGTTTGGAACCTTTGCAGCAACAATTTGGTGAGCTAGCCAGGTGTGCAGTTCTGCTTGACTAGCCAACTTTGGATCAGGAAATTGTTGGGCATTTTTTTGCAGCCAGCAGGTCAATCTTTGCTCTGAGGTCCCTTCCCTCTCTTTGCTTTTCCTATGTTGACTCCCTCTCATACCACTGCAGAGGCGTCAGAAAAACAGTTTCTGGGTATTTGGAGCTATTCTGTGCTGTGTGGCCACCTGCTTGTATCATTCCATAGAACTCCATTTTCCTTATACTGGGCTCCCTTTCCTAGTGGGACATGGAACAATCTTTCAGCGGGGAGAAGTTGTAGGACTTTTGCCTGCACATGGAGCCTGGTTCATCTGTGCATCTTTATAGATGTTTCTATGTCTTGTCACTTCCTGAAAAACCACCACTTCCAGTGTCTATATTTCTCGGAGCCACTTAAACAACTTTCATAGTATATGGTGCCTCAAAGTCAAATAGCTCCCTGCTTATAGATTCCTCAGGGCAGGATAATGAGGCCTTTTGAGTACCGTCTTCTTTCTTAGCAAGACTGAGGGGAATTCCAGCCCTGACATTTATTTCCTGTTAGCCAAACTGTCTGCTATACCACCTTCTTGGGGTGATGGGAAAGAGTAGCTGCTATCTTAGTGGGGCAATGTGCCATTGATCTCCCCTAGGCAAGCGCTGCGCTACCTGCCTTGCTGTGTGCAAATCTTTGGAGTCATCTGCAGCAAACCCTGATTAGGCACGAATGGACCAGCAGGCCAGGGACAACTCCTGGAGCTTACTACAGTGTGTCCTGGCAACTGTTATGGACTTTACTGGACTGGGGAGATGCTTTTGAATTCCCCATGAATACTTAAGACCCCTGACCAGAGTCTCTTTGGGGAGTCAGCAAAGAAACACCAACCCATGCTGTCTCCCTCATGTACACGTTTGAAACGAACACCTTATGCATCATTCTTTATCCTTGTGTCAATTTCTTTGTGCTCTGAGAGCCAAAGAACCTCCAGGTGTTTAATAGACAAAAGTCAATGTGAAAGAAAGTAAAAGAAACGGACTCCTAAAATAAGCTGGTTGCACGGCATTCCCTCTGTACCTCATAGTGATTCACTAATAATTTTTTTTTAAAAAAAACAGGCTGGTTGCAATGACATTTCAGAGGCGGTATCATCTGAATTAGAATCCAGTGAATAAAAATAAATCTAAGATGCAAAACAGTGGTGGTAAATATTCCAGGTGAAACAATAGCAATTGTATGGCTCAGAGCGATAATACAGCTGGTAGGCGTTTTCCTTGCTCACAGTGGCCCCAATCCTGACTTGACCCCCAGCACTCCATATGTTATCTTGAGCTCTGCCATGAATGATCCCTGAGGATAGAGCCAGGAGAAAGCCCTGAGCATCACTGGGTGTGTTTCCCACCCAAAAAAAGAATAGAAATTTTTAAGAAAAAGAGGAATGTAAGAGGGAAATATTAGTTCAGATGTGTAAGGTACGGTGTGAGAAAATGAGAGGCTACTTGGTAATCATTGACTAAGTGCATGGAGTTGGGTCTGAAAATGTATGTAGAGCACTGCAGTACCCCCAGGGCTTCTACTGTTTGATTGCTGGAGGGTCCGTATTAAAGGTGTATGACTCCCAGCAAGCTTTCGTGTGAGCACTGTGATGGAAGTTTGTGACTTCCGGTGAGCACCAATGTAAAGTGTGCGCAACCCCCTCCATCATAATGACAGCAGCAACAAACTGGGGAAAGAGAAGGGGGGGAAATAACGAACAGTAATATTGCATGTTCTTTATTTCACTAGACACCTCCATTATTCAGTCATTTTCAACAAACATGCATCAAATTCAGCTTAACATTTAAAATTACACACTTTATTCTTATTGAGAATATATATATAATTTCTATTAAATCCCACCACTTGAGTTATGCTTTATACCCTTGAAATAATTGATTACATTATTTTGTTTAAAAAGATTCCCTCTTATTACTGTCTTATTCTTTGTTTATTCAGCCTTTTATGCTCCTACTCTTTTTTCTATTTTCACTGTTTCATATTTAATTATCTAACTGTTGTGAAGTTCTAATTTGCATTTTCATATCTCAAATTATTTATCGTCTGCTTCTAGTATTTTGAGTATGTTTGGGATCCCCTAGTTACATTGATGAATCCCCAAATCCTACTCAAGTCAAAGTTTAATAGTATTGTCAAAAACAGAGTGTGTTTCTATAATTTGAAAACAAATGAAAATTTTGGCACTTTATTATGTATGTTATCAACATGCCATCTAATACCTAGAGACTGCACCAGTGCATGCATTAGAGTCCTGTTTTTGGTTAGAGTGCTATAAAATCTGGTATTCGTTTAAGAAAACTATTTTTTTTCCATTGGTGGTCTTGCAATGTGTTTGTGGAGTTGGTTTAGTTTGTGAAGTTGCTCAACACTGATCCCTTCTGAATTTACCTTTCATCCTGGTGCTCCCATGATATCATAGTCTACCATATCTGCCCCCACACTGACCACTCTCCTTCATAATTTTTTCATGTCAGAGATTTATACCCTTTCCATGCAGGCTTGTCCCTAACCCAGGAATTAGTACATGGGGCCATTCTGACCAGGGAAATGTTCCATTCCTACTGCATTGGTAGCATGTCTTAAATATAGTATACAACCTCTAAATATTTGGTGAATTGTAGAAAGTCAAGCAAACCCAGATTGAAATTACGTGCCCACTGGAAATAAATGCAGATAATGGATAATACTTTTAAGTCTTTGTGTATTCATGTCCTTTCTCAAACATCACTAACTCATATTGATATGAATGACTTTGTAAGTAAAAACTGGGACATAAGCAGAATTAGTTGCACCATCGTTTCTTATGAGGGCAGCATCAGATTTGATCGGTTATGGGTTTTGTTGGTTGACTAATTCTTATCTGGGGAATGAATGTATGTTACTAATTGTTAAATTCAAAGATTAAATGTTGTGTGGTGGGTGTATGTTGGGCCACACAGTAGTGTGTTCAGGCTCTGCTCAAGAAATACTCCCAAACATCCAAATGAACAAAAGCAACCGCTGTTGGAGAGGATGTGGGGAGAAAGGGACCCTTCTACACTGCTGGTGGGAATGCCAACTGGTTCAGCCCTTTTGGAAAACAATATGGACGATTCTCAAAAAATTAGAAATTGAGCTTCCATTTGACCCAGCAATACCAATGCTGGGAATATATCCCAGAGAAGCAAAAAAGTATAGTCGAAATGACATCTGCACTTATATGTTCATCGCAGCACTGTTTACAATAGCCAGAATCTGGAAAAAACCCGAGTGCCCTAGAACAGATGACTGAAGAAACTTTGGTACATCTACACAATGGAATACTATGCAGCTGTTAGAAAAAAGGAGGTCATGAAATTTGCATATAAGTGGATCAGCATGGAAAGTATCATGCTAAGTGAAATGAGTCAGAAAGAGAGAGACAGACATAGAAAGATTGCACTCATCTATGGAATATCGAATAACAGAGCAGGAGACTAACACCCAAGAATAGTAGAAATAAGTATCAGGAGGTTGACTCCATGGCTTGGAGGCTGGCCTCACATTCTGGAGAGAGGGCAACGCAGAGAAGGGATCTCCAAGTATAATGTGGTCGGAGGCCATGTGGGGGAAGGGTGATGTGGGCTGAATGCAGACTAGAGACTGAACACAGTGGCCGCTCAACACCTTTATTGCAAACCACAACACCTAATTAG
The DNA here is from genome assembly GCF_027595985.1 of Sorex araneus. Lineage (NCBI taxonomy): Eukaryota > Metazoa > Chordata > Mammalia > Eulipotyphla > Soricidae > Sorex > Sorex araneus. Next base: position 33,475,692 of record NC_073313.1, on the reverse strand, counting down.
AGAGAGAGAACAAAAGGGAATACCCTGCCACAGTGGCAGGGTGGGGCGGGGGAGGGGGGGAGATGGGATTAGGGAGGGTAGGAGGGATGCTGGGTTTACTGGTGGTGGAGAATGGGCACTGGTGAAGGGATGGGTTCTCAAACTTTGTATGAGGGAAACATGAGCACAAAATTGTATAAATCTGTAACTGTACTCTCACGGTGATTCACTAATTAAAAATAAATAAATTTAAAAAATATTATAAAAAAATTCCTTGCAGTAAGAAAAAAAATGCTCCTACAGTTATCAGAGGGCCATCTCTGGTACCAGGGATGAAACTGGGGTGTGCATCATGCAAGACAAGCGCTCTGCCCAGTGTCTACTATCTCTTGGTGCAAAAGATTAATTTTGTATACAGTTTCCGCCTTAAGCTTATTGTCTGAGGGATATGCCTTCAGAGTGCCCTTATATGATTAGGTCCCTTTCTGAATTTGTAAGCATGACAGAAAGCACCATAATAACCGCTGAAGTTTGTATTAAATGAAAGGGGCCTCTCTGTCTGGCTTCATTTTATTTATTAGCTCTAGTTTGTTCCTAAAACTTTACAGCATAAGTTAGTATATGAAGTCTGTTTGGTCCAAACTAAAGAAAGTATTTGATATTACTGAGGAAACTTACTGCACTTTTCCTAGCAATAGGAAGAAAAAGTCAATTTGGCTGAATAAAAAGTAAAGCATGAAAACAGCAGGTCACAATTAAGGAAGCAGAGTTAAATGTCACTGAACCAAAACACTTCCTTCTCAAGTGGAAATTCCAACAACTCTTCCCACAATACACATGTGGAAAAAATGTTAAAAAAAGAAAAGGTACAAATGTGTTTCTTTCAATTGTTTCCCATAGAGGATGGTTAGCTTACATTGTAAGGTCAAGCTAGCTATTTGCCCAAATTTAGAGAACGTTCTTCTAAGAAGTTGTTCCAGGTTTTATGTAGCCAGTGGTGTGTATTAGTGTGTTTGTGGCTTAAATTCAGTAACCGGGAAAAAAGAATGTAAATTTATCTTATTATTATAGGCTTTTTATTTGTATTTGGGCCACACTCAGTGGTACTCAGGGCTTATTCATGGCTCTCTGCTTAGGAGTCACTCCTGGAGATGCTTGTGTAACCATGTGGGGTGCTGGGGTTAACCCAGGCTGACCGTGTACAAAGCAAATGAAGCAAATGCATTGTTCACGGTGTTATCTTTCTATTCCCTGGAAATTTGGCAATTTAAAGACAACAGTACACTTCATACAGCTGCATGCAGAAGCAATTTGACATTTGGTTTAAAATGCTTCAATTGGGTCTGGGGAGACAGTGCAGTGGTTAAAGCACTTGCCTTTGCATATGGCTGATCTGAGTTCATTCCCCAGAACTGCATCATCCCCTGAACCTACTGGAAGAGACTGTGCAGAGAATTGGGAGTAGCCCTTGAATACCACAAGGTGTGGTCTCTCCCACCAAATGTTTAAATAAATATGGTTTATTTTCTGTTTTTTCTTATATGGATTTGTGTGTTTTTATTCTATATGCCATGGCTTGGGAAACCAATTGTGTCTGCGGTTGAATCCGGCTCAACCCGTTCTGCACTGTCCTGCTTCTCAGGTCATGCAGTTTATTTGAAACCTCTCAAGTCAAAATTCATTGAAACATCCCATTTCCTTGACTTCTCCTCGGCAGCTTCTCTGCATGTTTTTCTCAGGCATAGTCAGTAGTTGGTAATAATAAATATTAGCCCAATTAATATTGGTAATAATAATATCCCCAAAGCTCAATAAAATTAGTGAATTTTTTTTGGTACAGTAGAGCAAAAAAGAACTAAGCAATAGCAATAAATTAGCAGGCAACAAATTTGGCATTTTGAAATTATTTGTAATTTTCTTTCAAATTAGAATTATAATTCCGTGAGAATAGATCTATGGGATCATTTCTTTACCCATGTGTCTTCAAAGACCACAATATAGTCTACCACAAAATAGCTACTCAGTGGAGTTTTCTTCGTTTAGTTTGGCTTTTGACCTAGTCTATGGCAAAAATTGTGTGTTTTGGGTTTTCTCCTGGCTCTCTGCTCAAGGAGTCCCTCCTGCCACAATACTGGGGGTTGAACTGGGTTTGCCATGTGCAAGGCAAGTGCCTTAAGCTCTGAACTCTGTGCTCTCTAAGCATGTGTTTTTGTTCAATATATTTCCCACTGTCTAGTGCTATCAAAAACAGTAACAACAATGGTCCTCATTCCCCTGATCCTGAAAGAGTCCCCTATAAGCCATTGAGCTACACTAGCATGTCACAGGGACAAATGGAGATGTTACTGGTGCCCGCTTGGGCAAATTGATGAACAACGGGATGACAGTGATACAGTGATACAGTTAATGCTGTCAAATGACTGCTTTTTAAAGCTACAATATTTTCTCCAACCATACTTATAGGTTTGGATGCATATTGTTTCCCTTGTAGTTATGTAAGAGTAGTTAGAATTGTTTGAATATTGTCCAAATATCTGGATGTTTGGAAGACAAAGTAGTGTTTTCATAGATATATAAAAGTCATTTCATTATTTATCTTAATTTTGTCATTAATTTTATTACAAAACAATCATTTTCATCAGTGCAAATTGTCTTTATTCCTATGTTTTATAGTCCTTTCATGAAAAATATTCTCATTTGATAATGTAAATAACTTAAATCAGTGAGTAAAATGCAAAAATTACAAAATCTATTAACTAGGAAAATTTATTTTAGTGCACTTAGATTATCTCATAGCTTTTGAAAGCCTTTATTTTGGTTTGGGGGCCACACCCATTGGTAATTTGGATGTAATCCTGTATCTCCACTCAGAGATAAACTCTTGGCCAGGCTAATATTCTGGAGATTGAATCCCAGTCATCTGTGTGCAATGCAAGCGCCCTATCTGTGGTACTCCCTGTGTCCCGTGGAATTTGGAAGAATTTATATGAGGGATCTTTTGCTAATTACTCATTACAATGTTGTTTATGGATATACCATAGATGGCAAGTGAATGTCAAATGTAATGCTGGGTGCAAATACTAAAATGGAAAATTATACTCTAAGGTTTTAATCAACTGGTGTTTCTTATATATTGCCTACAATTTATGAATTCTAGCACTTACAAAACAGATGACATTATGGCAGGCATCTCATTTATTTGCAGACCTTACGTGGTAAGACACTTGACATTGGGCCAGATCAAGAGTAGAGTGGGGAGGCCGTTTGCCTTGCCACTTTCCAACTCGCATTCCATCTCTGGCATCCTTGCGGTCCCCTCTGTACTGCCAGGAGTAATTCCTGAGTGCAGAGCCAGGAGTGACCCGTGAACATCGCTGCGTGTGACCCCAAAAGCCAGAAAAAAAGTCAAAGAAATGAATGCTGCTTAGAATAACCTGGAAAAACAGACTTTAAAATTAGCAATGGATTTTTCATGAATTTTCTAGCTATTTTTTTTTTGGTTGTTGTATTTTAGCAGACTATTTCTAAATCTATTTATTTTATTATTAGTTTTAATTGAATCATTGTGCGATAGACAATTACAAAGTTGTTCGTGATTGGGTTTTAGCCATACAATGTTCTAATATTCATTCCTTCACCAATGTAATTTTCCCACAACCATTGCCTCCCATTTCCTTCACCCATACCCATCACATCCTGCCTCTATGGCAGACACTTTCTCTCTCTCTCTCTCTCTTTCTCTCTCTCTCTCTCTCTGCTTCCTACTCTCTCTTTCCTTTTATGTATTATGGCTTGCAATACAGGTACTGCAAGTTTGTAATGTATATCTCCTTACTTCCTTTCAGCACTCAATTCTTATCCAGAAGCAAATACTTTATTGATAGGGCCTACCTATATGTATTCACATTTTCATATTTAGAGTTATCTGACAAGATCTAGATGTGATCACAGGGTTCTTTTGCCTGGTTTGCCTGTTCCTTTCTCTTCCAAACAGTGAGCTCATTCGTTTGTTTATTTATTGTTTAATTCTAACTGGAATATCTATAGGAGATGATCCTAGGACATGCAGAGAATGGTTTATGAAGGCATTGTTTTAAAAATTAATTTTTATCAGATTTCTAAAAGGCTGACCAAACTTTGTGAGTATATATTCACATGTCTTTAAAATATTTTATTTTTTCTGATTACCCCATATATGCATTATGATGCAGCATTTCCATCTCTGCCTTCATCCTGACAAAAATCCTGACATGAAATTTAGACAATGGAGCTTCTTGTTTGGATTTCCCAGAGGCGTTCCAAGGTTGTGTATGGCAGCTGGCTAATCAAATTTTCTGGAGATTGATTGCAGGAGATGAGAACAATTTTTGTTGAAGGCGTCAGTTACTTAACAAACTCATTGCAAGTGACTCTTGTGGGGTTAGGGCAACCTGAAAGAAAACTTTGTGTTTATTGTTCTTTTATTTTCAAAAAATAATTTTGAGTGACATCCTGTGATTTGCAGTACTGTTAATGATGGTTTCATGTGTCTGTAATTCCAACATTACCCTCCTCTCTTGCTCAGTGTTCCAAAGGCCCCTTTCTTTTCACCATCCCCACCCCATATCGATAATTTCATTATCACATAAAATCACAAAATCAGCTGATGCTGAAATTAGAGTGAAAAATCAAGTTAAGCTATAAAATGATTTTCAATCTTACATCATATGCACTTCATGGACATCTTGAAACTTGTTATCCTAATCTTGTCAAAAAGATGCTTATTATAATGTACAAAGATTACACAGCCTATCCTTTGGATGCTGCATGATAAAGATTTTGTTTTTGGGCCAGAGAGGTATCACAATAGGTAATGTGCCTTGCATACAGCTGACCTGTGTTTAATCCCCAGCACAATATATTATCCTAAGTATAAGCAGAAGTAAGCCCTAAGCACAGTCAGATGTGATCACCCAAAAAAAATCAAGGAAGAAAACAAATGAATTTATTTTTAGAATGAATTATCAAAAATTATATAACACACTCTTTGTAATGACTGTGATAGTTATCAACAATTCTTAATACATAGACAACTAGGATTTGATCAGAGCTCTCTCTAGCCATGAAGCCCTTTGGAATGGTTTGATGATTTTACTTCTCTGTGTGCTATAAATATTTCGTTTGTAGTATTGTAAATAGTGCTTGTTTCTCATGAAGTCGTTAGAAATTTTCACTTCAAATTTCTGATAATTGGGGCCTATAGTATACTGGTAAGGTGGCAGTTTTGCAGATATGAGGCTGTGGGTTCAAGATGAAGCACCCCCCAAACTTCTCTGTTTATTTCCTTGTGGTGGATTTCTTTAAGGAATATTCATATTAAGATTTTGATAGAAATTGACAATTTGTTTGAGATGTTGGAACCAGTCAACCACGTTTAGCAGCACAGGCACTTAGTGACTGAGGCCTCTGCAACACTGTTATCCTCTGCTAATTTGATAAGGCAAAAATTATTAAAATTCACTTTTATGCTAAAAGATAGTACAGAGGTGAAGGTGCGTGCATTGCATGTACTGAATCTGGTTCGTCTCCAGTACCACCTGGCTGAAAAAACATAAATGAATACAATCCAGAAGGCACCCCCCCATACAACATGCCTGACCTGTTCCAAAAGGGCCCAGAGTAGCATCCATAGCGTAGCACGACCTGAGCAGCCTTATAGCCTCAAACCCTTGCATAGCACAACCTTCCCAGTTGGTCAAGAATTGCATGAGGTCAGTAGTTGGAATCAACCACAAGTGTGTGTATTACAGAGGGTAGGTAAGATATGGAAGGGAATGATATGACAAAATATCTTGAAATTATCATGTCGAAAAAGAACTGAATATTTAAAGTAGTAAACAGATATACCAGATAACCTTTCAGTATCTGTATTGCAACCACAATACCCAAAAGGAGGGAGAGGAAGGGAAAACTGGGGAGAAAGAAAGAGAGGCGGGGAGGGAGGAAGAGAGGTGCCTGCCATAGAGGCGGGGGAGTGGGAGGGAAACTGCGGTGCTGGGAAAAATCTCTGGTAGATGGATGGGTGTTGGAACACTATATGACTGAAAACCGATCATGAACAGCTTTGTAAGGGTCTATCTCACAGTGATTCAATTTAAATTTTTTTTCTATTAATGAGTCACTGCGAGGGTGCAGTTACAGAGTTTCGTGCCTGTGTTACAGTCATACAATACTCGAGTACCCATCCCTTCACCAGTGCCCATTCTCCTCTATCGATGGCCCCAAGGTCCCTCCCTCCCCACCCCCGTGCTGTCCGTCCCCCTGCCACCCCCCCCTCATGACAGGGAATTCCTTAATGTTCTCTCTCTCCTTTTGGGTGTCATGGTTTGAATGGAGATACTGGGTAGCTATCATGTTCAATCTATAGTCTGCTTTCAACCCGCCTCTCCGATCCTGAGTGGATCCTCCACTGTACTTTGCTTGGTGTTCCCTTCTCTGTCTGAGCTGCCCTCTCCCTCAGCATGTGAGGTCAGCTTCCAGGCCGTGGAGCAGGCCTCCTGGTATTCATTGCTACTATTCTATTTTATATGTCGCAAATGAGTGCGATTTTTCTGTGTCTGTCTCTTTCTTTCTGACTCATTTCACTTAGCATGATACTTTCCATGTTGATCCTCACAGTGATTCAATTTTAAAAATCTTAAGAAAAGAAAGAATTGCCGTGAGGGCCACTTGTGCTCCACAGAGCATAGCTTGAAGTCCCACTGCTGTGTGGTGGCTTTACCCCTCGATACCCCTCAATTTCATTTTGTTTGAGTTGCTTTGATTGCTGTTGAAGCTGCATTTTGTGTTGACTTATTCTCTTTGTGCCTCACTTATTCTAAAAAGAAATCAGTACTATGGTGGAGGGTTTAGATAATGTTTGGCAATGGAATTCCTTGAGTTTCAGGGTGATCCTTTGAATGGCTTTGAGACCCTCAGTCTCTGACTTTAGTATCTGTAAAAGTGAAGGCAAAGTACTGGAACTGTGGCACAATGGCTGAACTCTAATTCTGATTCTGCACTAAATTTGTGTGAGCCTTGCTTTCCTACTTGAAAAATAATGGAGCTTTACTAACTGATTTATTAGGAGACAATATCAAAAATTCTGATGACTCTAGAAATACTCATCATCATATTGATAAGAAATAAAATATTCTACCAGTATTGAGTTCTAAACACTTTATTTTGAAATCACTTAGAAGATTAGACTAGACACCATTAACGTTTATGGACATAAAGACATTAGTAGGATTTTAGTACAGATTATTTTCTTGTGTTTTTTCTTAAATTGAAATCTTATGTGGGGAGCTTTCCCACTTTTCATGTATATTTAATGCTTTGTAATAAAAACAAGTTCAAGACATCTCCAATCATTCTCACATTGTTCATGTAACAGTTATTTAGATATCTGTTTAATGTCAGTTGTCTTAACGTCATTTTTGTAAATTCTATGCCTTTTTCTACTTTCTTTATTTAGTTTCTTAAATCCTTATGAGCATTGATCCTGATGTAATTAGTGTCTATGAGCACTGCCTTCAAATATTTAAATTTTTGGCAATGGAATTCCTTGAGTTATACACCTTATTTTTACTTGAACCTGACAATATGGTGTTGAGACTGAGATTTTTAATTTGATTCTATAGGTAAGAGAACAATTAAAAGATACTGCCCCAAAATCTTAAAAAAAATGGCGGGTCACAACCGGCGATGCTCAGTGGTTACTCCTGGCTTTGCACCCAGGAATTACTTTGGCAGTGCTCGAGGGACCAAATGGGATGCTGGGAATTGAACCCTGGTTGGCCGCATGCAAGGCAAATGCCCTACCTGCTGTATTATTGCTCCAGCCCCAAAGTCTTAATTTTTTTTATTTTTTAAAACCTTATTGTATTTAAATTTGACAATACAGTGTTGAGACTGTGTTTTTCAATTTGATTCCACAGGTAAGAAAACAACTAAATGATACTAAGGAAATGTGTTTCTAGATATATTCAAGTGTGCAATTAAAAATTAACCATGCCTTGAGATTCATAATTGCTCATTCTTTCACTGTAACATACTCTTGTAAAATAAGAAGTGAAATTAAATCCCATTTGGAAGTCAAATAAATTTGCATTAAGGAGTTGATATGAATAAGTGATGTTCCTTCTGGGAGATAGCCCAAGTGATGCTCTGCATCATATGATGGAGAGTTCTAGAATGTGGGAGGACCCCTGTGGCGTGAAGCACCCCAGGGCCAAGTGCTGAATTATTAATCCCACATTTCTGGGCCAACCGTCACTGGAGAACCCCTCCCACAACCCCACTCCCAGCGCACATGTACACACATATATGCACACACATGACGGGGTGGCACCTATTCAAATCTACAAGTAGTGTGAGATGATATCTCATTGTTGTTTTGATCTGCATCTCTCTGATGATTAGTGATGAAGAACATATTTTTCATGTGCCTTTTAGCCATTTGAATTTCTTTTTTGAGAAAGTTTCTGTTCATTTCATCACCCCATTTTCTGATGGGGTTGGATGTTTTCATCTTACAGGTGTAGAGTTCAATCAGTGCCTTGTATATCCTTGATATCAACTCCTTATCAGATGGGCACACCACAGAGACTGGCCCATATCCAAAATAAAAGCAACCGGTATTGGCGAGGATGTGGGGAGAAAGGGACCCTACTTCACTGCTGCTGGGAATACCGACTGGTTCAACCCTTTTGGAAAACCGTATGGACGCTTCTCAAAAGATTAGAAATTGAGCTCCCATTTGACCCAGAAATACCACTTCTGGGAATGTATCCCAGAGATGCAAAAATGTATAGTAGAAATGACATCTGCAATTGTATGTTCATTGTCGCACTGTTTACAATAGCTAGTATCTGCACAAAACCTGAATGCCCGAGAACAGATGACTGGTTAAAGAAACTTTGCTACATCTACATAATGGAATACTATGCAGCTGTTAGAAAGGATGAAGTAGTGAAATTTGCAGATAAGTGGATCAACATGGAGACTATCATGTTAAGTGAAATGAGTCTGAAAGAGAGGGAAAGACATAGAAAGATTACAATCATTTGTGTAATATAAAGTAACAGAATGTGAGACTTAAGCCCAAGAATAGTAGAGATGAGTACCAGGAGGATTGCTTTATGGCTTGGAAGATGTCTTCACATGCTGGGGGGAAAAAAAGCTCAGTTAGAGAAGGGACCACCTAGGAAAGGGTGCTTGGAGGGCCCGCTCGGGATGGGATATTTTTATTTTATTTTATTTTATTTTTGGGTCACACCAGTGATGCACAGGGGTTACCCCTGGTTCATGCACTCAGGAATCGCTCCTGGTGGTGCTCAGGGATATGGGATGTTGGGAATCAACCCGGTCAGCTGCATGCAAGGCAAACATCCTAACTGTTGTGCTATCACTCCAGCCCCTCGGGATGGGAGATGTGTGCTGAAATAGACTATAGGCCAAATGATGGCAACTCGATACCTATATTGCAAACCATAAAACCCAAAAGGAGTGAGAGAGCAAAAGGTAATGCCCTGCCACAGAGGCGGGTGGGGTGGGGGTGGTGGGTGGTGGGAAGTTTACAGGGACCATTGGTGGAGAATGGGAACTGGTGGAGGGATGGGATCTTGAACATTGTATGACTGAAACATAAGCACAAAATTTTGCAAATCTGTTACTATATCTCACGGTGATGCATTAAAATAGCACAGTAGGTAGGGTGGTTGCCTTATATGCGGCCAACCCAGGTTCGATTCCCAGCATCCCATGTGGTCCCCTGAGCACCACCAGGAGTAATTCCTGAGTGCAAAGCCAGGAGTAACCCCTGTGCAATGCCTGGTGTGACCCAAAAAAGCAAAAAAAAAAAAAGCTACAAGTAAATTTTATCACTCAATTTTTTTTTATGTGAGGAAATGATAATGCAGTGTTGTTTTTTTTTTCATAAAAAACAACTATGACAAAGTTGCATTAGAGGGCCTCTATTGGGTAACAAAAGACTCTTCAAGCAGAATTTTTCTGATTTTGGAGGAAACCTGGAGGTGAGATCTGTGAGCATTCAAATGTGAGATGTAGGTAAATGTCAGCATGCTAAGCATGGCTACTCGGGTGAGACAGGCCACTGTTAATTGCTATGTGTTTACAATCTGGTTCATTAGCCTGAGTCCTTTTAAGATTTACCTGACTTTCAGGAGGACTGTGATGCTCATGCTTGGTGGTTGGGGAGCATCATGTTCAATATCATGTAGGGTGATCACTGTTAATTGAATGAGAGCTGGAAGGTTGTTACCATCGTTGTTTAAAGAAACCTCAACTTCAGGATTCCTCCTCCATTTTATTATCTTTGCCATTAGGGGCCATATTTTGGACCTCCTGTTCCTCAAGTCATTTTAACTCTTGGGACGGAGTGGGGGGGGCAGTGAGGAGCAGGGGCGCCGGGGTGGCTGGGCTGCATGCGCTCATATGTGCATGTGCGTCAGAAAGACTGTGACACTCTGAGGCCTTCTGGTCCCCCTGCTCTAGAAGGATGGGGGCAGGCTGTGTGTGCTCAACTGCACAGGCGGGAAAGAAAGATGGCAGGAAAGAAAGATGGCAGGAAAGAATCATGGCGGGAAAAAATATGGCGGTAAGAATGATAGCGGGAAAGAAAGATGGCGGGAAAGAAAGATGGCGGGAAAGAATGATGGCAGGGAAAGAAATATGGTGGGAAAGAAAGACGGTGGGAAAGAAAGATGGCAGGGAAAGAATGATGGCTGGAAAGAAAGATGGCGGGAAAGAAAGATGGAGGGAAAGAAAGATGGAGGGAAAGAATAATGGCGGGAAAGATAGATGGCGGGAAAGAAAGATGGCGGGAAAGAATGATAGCGGGAAAGAAAGATGGCGGGAAAGAAAGATAGCGGGAAAGAATGATAGCGGGAAAGAAAGATGGCGGGAAAGAAAGATAGCATTAAAGAGAGATGGCGGGAAAGAAAGATGGCGGGAAAGAATGATAGCGGGAAAGAAAGATGGCGGGAAAGAAAGATAGCATTAAAGAGAGATGGCGGGAAAGAAAGATGGCGGGAAAGAATGATAGCGGGAAAGAAAGATGGCGGGAAAGAATGATAGCGGGAAAGAAAGATGGCGGGAAAGAAAGATGGCAGGAAAGAGAGATGGCTGGAAAGAAAGATGGTGGAAAAAAAGATGGAGGGAAAGAATGATGGTGGGAAGAAAGATGGCGGGAAAGAGATTGCGGGAAAGAAAAATGGCGGGAAAGAATGATAGCGGGAAAGAAAGATGGCGGGAAACAAAGATGGTGGGAAAGAGATTGCGGGAAAGAAAGATAGCATGGAATAAAGATGGTGGAAAAGAAAGATAGCAGGAAAGAGAGATGCCGGGAAAGAAAGATAGCAGGGAAAGAAAGATAGGAGGAAAGAAAGATGGCGGGAAAGAATGATGGAGGGAAAGAATGATGGCTGGAAAGATAGATGGCAGGAAAGAAAGATGGCGGGAAAGAAAGATGGAGGGAAAGAAAGATGGCAGGAAAGAAAGGTGGAGGGAAAGAATGATAGCGGGAAAGAAAGATGTCGGGAAAAAAATGATGGCGGGAAAGAAAGATGGTGAGAAAGAAAGTTGGTTGGAAAGAGATTGCGGGAAAGAAAGATAGCAGGGAAGAAAGATGGTGGAAAAGAAAGATAGCAGGAAAGACAGATGCCAGGAAAGAAAGATAGCAGGGAAAGAAAGATAGGAGGAAAGAAAGATGGCGGGAAAGAAAGATAGCAGGAAATAGAGATGGCGGGAAAGAAAGATAGCGGGGAAGAAAGATGGCAGGGAAAGAATCATGGCTGGAAAGAAAGATGGCGGGAAAGAATGATAGCGGGAAAAAAAGATGGCAGGGAAACAAAGATGGCGGGGAAGAAAGATGGAGGGAAAGAATGATGGCGGGAAAGAAAGTTGGCAGGGAAATAAAAATAGGAGGAAAGAGACATGGCGGGAAAGAAAGATAGTGGGAAAGAATGATGGTGGGAAAGAGAGATTGCAGGAAAGAAAGATAGCTGGGAAGAAAGATGGCGGGAAAGAAAGACGGCGGCATCCTGAGGCATGTTGTTCATGCTACACCTGTGGGAAATGCCCTGAAATACGCATGCGCAAGCAAGGTGGCGGCGAGAGCAATCCTGGCTATCTGGGGCGTGCTGGTGACCTCGTTACAGTGGCGGGGGCGCACACGCTGCAGAATCTCAACAGCGCATGCATGACGGGAAGATGGCGACCGTCTGAGACGTGCTCCTCCCCCTCATCCCCCGTCATCCATGTAAGGACTGACAACATTTGGGGCAGTAACGAAGTCAGTTGTGGGCTGGCCTGGCCAGGTGGTGATCCGTGACCCCATTTGGGCTGGTGCGTGGCCCCTGAGCACTGGGGCGCCTCTGCTGAGGAGAGCCTTCGCCATGGAGGGCCCGGGGCCTGCCCCCAGTGCTGGTGCTGTGAGTCTGAACCCAGCAGCGCCGCCCGACCTGCCCGGCCTCGGCCGGAGACCCACGGAGGAGGTGGTGAGCCCCCGGCCCCAGCCGCCCCCCGCAGAAGGGAGGAGTGCCCAAGCTGGGGGGGCCCTGAAAAAGGTTGCCGGGGTCAAGCGACAGCGTACATGCTCATCGCTGAGCCAGGTCACTGCACAGTTCATGGAGGTGGTCAGAGCTCATCCTGAAGGCGTGGTCAGCATCAGTCAGATGGTATCAAGACTGGGCGTAGAGAAACGGAGGGTGTATGACGTCTCGAGTGTCTTAAGTGGAATTGGCCTGCTGAAGACAGTGTCGAAGGACCATGTTCAGTGGCTAGGTTATGACTTTCGAGATACCGAAGCCAACACCCTACTAAAGACTAAGCAGGAGGAACTTGCTGAGTTAGCAGAGGTGGAGAAAGCTTTGGATGAGTCCACTGAGGCTGCTGCGAAGAAGTTGATGGAGTTAGTAGATGACAACGAAAATGCAAAACTAGCATATGTGACCTTAGAAGATATTCAAAATACTTCAGATTTTCAGAACCGAAATGCTATTGCAGTTAAAACTCCAGCTGACAGTCTCTGCAATATTTTTTGTCCTACACCCGAGTCCATCGCACTTCATATCCAAAGCTCTAATGGGCCTATTGATGCTTACTTTTGTAAATGGGCAGAGGATAATGCAAGTAATAAAACGTCTGAGGCTGGAGAGAGCATTTCACAGGGAAGTATGCCTCCAGAACACCTTGTTACAGAAGAAAATCCTCCACAGTAAAGTGAAGCAATTGAGAGCATTTGGGAACTTCTGCGAGTGAACTCTGCTTTTAAGTCAGCAGCTTAAAGCTCGACTGTCTTCGGAGTGGTTCGCCACTGAGATTACTTGATGCATCTGGTTCCCTTTTCAGAGACAGACTCTTCATGATCACTTTGTTGTTTCTGTTCAAGGGACTATTATTTTAACTGTTGAACTTATTCCATCTCAGAAGTGACACTAAAATACAGATCTTCCTGAGATGGACAACTGTTCCTGGCCTCTGCTTTATCTGTCAGAGTTCTTGTATTGGTATTGTATATGCAATTGCCTTGTACTGCTAATATTTGCAATTCATTGGTGTGCGTTGTTTACTCACAGGACTCTCGAGGTGATGTTTTTGTTGCTGTCTCTGGCATGTGTAGGCTATTTATGAATGGTGTGTATATCACGAGTCTTCCATTTTTCAGTATTTCCAGACCTGCACTAGTTGGAGGACTGGTGGTTAAAAGCACTTATCTAAGCAAAACTTTCACCATTGTATAAACCCCAAATGTTACAGATTTATGTATGTAGGAAAATTAATGAAATCTTTTTTTGGAACGTGGTGTGTTCAGCTTCTGATCCTTCTGAGGTCTGAGGACCTGTCTTGGTGATGCCCTATCGGTGGATCCATAGAAGATTGTGAGAATGCAATGCGGCTCCAGTGGCTCTTTAGTGCCTGGGATTGTTTGGGCCACCTTGTGATACTCTGGAACCTCTGGAGACATCTACATGGGAATTTTGGGGACTCTAGAGCTATACCTGGTGATGCTTGGGGTGGGGTATGTGGTGCTGAGAATCTAACAGGTGGCAAGTACCTAAACACTTGCACATCTTCCATGTAAATGTAGCCAATTATTTAATTTCCATGATATTTCTAGATTTTTATTAGAATTCAATGAATAAAGAGGTTTTGTCAAGGTTTATTATAGAGATATATGAAATTATTAGAGATTGCTATCCTTTTAAATTGCAAGAATTTTGTCTTTAAATGTAAGTCTTTTAAGTATGTTTCTGGTGTTCAAAATGGATTTCAGTCTTAGAGCAGTTACTGCGTTGAAGACTGGGGGCCAGTATAGAAATGCCTTCAGGGATGGTGGAAGAACATTGGTTCTTTGTTAATGGTCCAGGTTGTCAGAGCATGCATTTGGAAAGATAAAATGAGTTATTTACTGTAAATTACTTAAAAAATAAATTCTTACATGCATGAAAGAGAGAATTCTGTGAGTCATTTATTCCCCCTTAGAATTGGTCTTGTATTCCCTTGCTTTTATTACATGGTCATTTTAAATTCTTTAACACCCTTCTAGAAGGTAATCCTCACTTCTCTTGCCCTCTCTTTTATTATGCTCCTCCAATCCCTTCTGCACTAAAAACTTTTATTTTACAGGCATTTTTGGCAGTGTCACGGTCTTTTTCAAAAGTACTCTCAAACCTAGTGTGTTCAGGACAAATTATCTAGTTTGCTCTTAACCTGACCCTATTCTGCATACTATCTGCTTATTTTTAAATCAACATTTAAAGTGACGTGATTTACAGTACTGTTAACGATAGGGTTTTATGCATACTGTGTTCCTGCTCCACCAGAGTGTCTGAATTTCTCTGTCTTCTCAGGTTTTCCCCTTTCAATCCTCCCCCAACCTTGCTAAACTTAGTTTGAAGACCAGCTTTCGAGCTCTGTTGTTATCCACCATTTGTTATTCTCATACTATGTTGCTGTTTTTTTAATCATTATTCTTTCTGTGACTAAGATACCCAGAGGTACTATTTTGAGACATAATGACCCAAAATATGATCCTTGATTGTTGATCAAGGTGCTCATGGTGTTCTATGGCTTGGAATAATACCCTTTCCCAATTCCTTCATTTCCAATGAACGAAGTCCTCTGTGGACTTATTTCAGGCCCCTATGCAAGAAGAATGTTCTGGTCCTCCAGTAATACATAATTTATTTTTATGAACACATTAGAGTACTTATCAAACCAATTAGAGGAATACATTTTGAGTTATATCCACAATGAAGCAATTTTCCTTCTGGTATTCTGGAGTCTAAGTAGAATTCACGAATTCTCTCTCTTGTTAGTTTATTGTTCAATATATTTTCAAATAACAGCTCTTTATTAAATATATTTAAGAAATGCAATTCATTTTAGAATATATAAATTATTGTTAAAAAGAGAGATACTCAATTCCATCTACTGGTATTGCTGACAATGTCAGAGATGGGATGATGTATTATTTGGGCAAAATGTCAACAGCATGGTCAATTACTTGATCTTAATTGCAGTGATTGATAGTTAGGAATATTTGCTTTCACATAAAATATGTCTTTTTGAATAAAATGTGTGATACTTTTTGACATTTGTATGGGGCATTAGAAATAACATTTGCTCTATTTTATTATATGTTAGCATAATTTCTTTTGTGGATTTCCCCGGTGTTGCTGAGGCATCATTTCCAGGGCTGATCAGCTCATCTGTAAGGGTCTGATGGATCAGCCCTGGCGCCTGCCATCCTAATGATGATCAAGTCCAAAGGTACTAGGAACGTGAGGGACATACCCATTTTTTGCTTACAGGATCATACATTGCCAGGGATTGAGCCTGTGAGTCCCATGCACACAAAGCAGGTAGTCCAGCCCTTTGAACTATTTCCCTGACCCTTATATATATATATTTTTTGCTTTAATGGATATACCTGGTAGTGCTAGATGGGGTGCCAGGTGATGTCAGAGATGAAACAGAGAGAAACACAGGCCAGGCTCTGCCACTTGAGCCATATTCTCTTCTCCGTGTCTCTGTTTTTGTTGTGGTTTGAATTTTTAACATTTCTTTTTTGGTTTGTTCTTGTATTGGGTTGCACTTGGTTATGCCCAGGGCTTAATCCTGATTTTGCTCAGGGATGACTTCTGACTGGGTTTGAGGACCATATGCAGGGTCACAGATTTGAACTAGGGGCAGCTGTATGCAAGGAAAGCACCTTTATTCTGATACTACCTCTCTGCCTAGCCCCATGTTTGATCTACAATTTGTCTTTCTCTCTTTGTGTTTTGGTGGGCAGGGTTTCACATCTGGCAGTACTCAGGGGGTCTTGCATTACTGGGAATGAATCCAGGGCTCATGCATGCAAAGCATAAATTCAAACCCTTCAAGTCATCTCTCAGGCTATCTAATTTGCCTCCATTTTCTTGTATCATGGAATATATTCGAGGCCAAACATATTTGTGCATGTTTATGTGGAATTCAGTAGTAAATAGATGCCCACCATGTTTAAAAACTCCATTGTGTTTCTCACAACATGGTTTTGTATAATGCACTCAGTAATAAGCAGTCTTCAATAGTGTTCATCATAAAACTGACTAGTTATCAGTGAGAAGGAAGAGAACATTCTGGAATGTCCAGTTACAGGGATATATAGTATCCACCATACAAAGAACACCTGACAATTACCAAATGAAAGCGACAATTTGAGTTTCAGGATTTCAAAGCCAAATAAGAAAGAGTTTTGTGTGTGTGCCCGTGCACAGAAATCGTCATTTAATGCTTCCTTACAAAGACTTGTGAAAAATTACCTTCACTGTCTGTTGGTTAATAATTAAGTTGTAATAAGAGCAGAATGTGTTTGTGTAGCATTGTACCTCTCATCCTTCTGCAGTTAAAATTCTAAAAAAAATACCTATTGAAAAGAGACAGGGTAAGACAACGAAACTGTAGATAATGTAGCACCTCACTCCCCAATAATTTTTTCCACCAATTTTGTTCCCTAAGTGATCTTCATGTCAGCATCCTCAGCATCCCATGGGAGCTTGTTGGCTGTGCAGGTTATCTGTTTCTGCCCCTGACCTACAGAATACAATTCTGATTTTTTTTAAAGTACCTGGTTGTTAGTCCATGGGTAATTAGATTCCCAATACTATATCAAGAATTGTGTATAATTTTAAATGTCTATGTACTGATCTTCTAAACAACCAATAAAATTTTATGAGGGAAAATGTTTTATGAAGGAAAAAGGCCAAATGATTCATGCACACACACACAAAAATGAGAAGTGCCATGTTCAACTATAGAGAGATGTAAACGTGGGACCATTAGTTAAGTTTTCTCTCTGTTAACTCTTTCTAAAATTACTTTAAAACTAGCTGCCCTGATTGATCATATTACCACTACTTGTGAGTGGATGAACTGATTAGCTCAACTGTGTTTTATGTGAGTCGACTTGAAAATGGATATTCCTGTGTATCGAATCAGAGCGCATGACCAAAGTATTTATATGTAACTTAAAGCAAATCCTTTCCTAATAACAAAACAAGATCAATTTGTGGCAAGATAAAGAAAATTCAGGCACATATAGCTGCAAAGTTGCCTTGGCCACCTTCCAGGACTTAAGTTTTACCACTTATGGGATTAATGGTATACTTCACATAAATGGTTACATATTTACATTTTTCCCTTGGAATGAGTAATCCACTGTAATGCCACATCAAAAAAGAACGTTTGGAAAGAGTTACTACTTACTCTGTATTCTTACAAATTATTGTTGAGGTGAAATGATGGTTTTCTCTCATCCCTGCATGTGTCAAAGGACACAGTGTCAGATTTCTTATGAAGAACTTTGAACCATCTAGAATTTAAGGAGAAAGCTAATGCTTAACTTTAATAGGTGTGCTGTCATATAAACAAATATTCTTTTTTGGGGGGGGTGATATCCCAAATGGTGTTTAGGATATCTGTGTGCCTCACCTGGGATTTTTGCTTAACTGGACCAGCAGTTCTGTTCACAGTCTGAGGATGCGATGCTGTTTACTCCTGTGGTTCTGGGGTTACCCAGGATACCCTGGAAGTGCTGGGGGGATGTATACAGGGCCACAGCTTGTTGTGTTTAGGGACCATTAGGTATAGGGGATCATACCTGGTCTGTATCCACACCAGTATAATTTATGGCCCCTAAATTAATATTTTAATATATGTAAACAATAATACATATTATGATCTATATAGTATATTATTGTTTCACTTTTGTTGTGGAAATACTTGGTTCAATTCAATACATTTTATCCCTTACATATATAACCACTAGCAAAAAAAGTGAACTTGGACATACAAGCTTTTTTTTAAAACTAGAAGCCAAGGCATTAAGCTGTTTGGTAATTGTTTAATTACCAATGTGCCATTTTAATTGACATACTAATATAACTGTCCATGGAAAGGAAGATGTAAACTTTTATATTTGTTTCTTATCTAATGAAAACCACTTTCTTAGATGGGCTAGTTTGGCAATTTGACTTGGGAAAAAGTATCATGGAATGAAGATTTTATGTGAACAAGGAAAAGAAATTAACTTTAGTGTTCATCTCATTGGTCTGCCAAATTGGAAGGACATTTTAAGCCTGATTATCATGTTCTAATTAGTCTCTGGAGGACAGTCATGGACAATCGAGTGCTCATTAATCTGTCTTCTTCCTGTAACATTGATTTGTTCATTTCCCTCTCAGAGAATCAAATATAGAAACCGAAAATTGATGTTTGGTGTTAATTTGCTTACAGATGTTGCCACCACTTATCCAGATAAGAAGTCCATCTTAATGTATATCACATCACTGTTCCAAGTTTTGCCTCAGCAAGTGAGCATTGAAGCCATCCAGGAAGTGGAAAGGTTGCCAAGGATGACATCAAAAGTTACTAGAGAAGAACATTATCAGTTACATCATCAAATGCACTATTCTCAACAGGTAAGTGTTAAAAGCACAAATAATATCAAAGATATTTTCTATTTGATGTGCTTTTTATGTATCATATTTCTATTTTATTTAATACTAGACATATACATGTGTACACATGTATAGAGTATGTATACAGAAATATATTAGCATGCTATATGTGTATATATACATGTAATTTGTATATGTATATGCATCATGTGTCTACATACACTAGTATGTACTTATATATATGTATATACCCATATATTTTTATATATACATATATATGGATTATGAGCCTTTCATATTCATCTGATCATGACAATAGTATTGATTTAAGGGCACATTGATATAGTAGTTTCCTATTTATATACACCATATTATACAAATACAGACCACATAATTTAGTCCTAATATATGAAATGAAATAAAATATAGAATCACATATGTGAAAATTTTCATCAAGTAGGGAATAGAAAAAATAGAACAAAAGCAAAAACAAGCACTCTGCTTAATATTTTCCCAGTTGGGTGTCAACTTGCTTCCATATGAATATTTTTTGCCTTAGAGAAGTTATTTCTTTCAATAAAAAATCAGTGGAGATACAATTTCTTTATTAATTTTGCAGAACCCAGTGGAGATTATTCGTTACATGGTTGCTCTCACTCCCAGCAGCAAGATTTTGAGGTGTTTTCATAGTTGTTTTGAGGTGTTTTCTTGTTTAACACAAACAGTGAGAAAATTTTGTAGCCAAAATTCTTCTGAAGGTGTGGACAGGTTTTAGGTCTAATTCTCACTCTGCTCAGCTCATCCTATCTTTAGCTTATGAAAGCTTCAGTCTTTTCCAGGGTATTGACTTGATGAATTCAGGGTTTGCTTGATTTGGGTTCAGAGGAAATTACTTTTGGTACCTGCACTTGCCCAGTGGAAGAGTATTATCCCATATGGGGATTAGTTACAGTTGTGTCTACTTGGACTCCCTATGCTTACATTGCTCCATCTTATTTTTGTTCTCCACATGACATTGAGCTCCACAAATCTCTCTGTGTGTTTAGAGTGGGACTTTCCATGTCGCTGTTTCCATTTAATACTCTTTGTTCAAACAGTGGAAAGCCGTCCTTCCAAGGCTGCTCATGAGTTTCCTTCTCCACTTTGCCCTTCTCTTTCCCCTTTCATGCAGATTACAGTCAGTTTAGCACAAGGCTATGAGCGAACTCCATCATCACCGAAGCCTCGCTTCAAGAGCTATGCCTACACACAGGCTGCTTATGTCACCACCTCTGATTCCACGCGAAGCCCGTTTCCATCAAAGGTCAGTCAACCTTCACTCTGTTCTACATGCCCCAGAGTTTCTTTGTTCCAGAGAATCCAATCTGACTTTTGTTCATTCTGATTTGGCAGTGCTTTTTTGTTCTCTTCTTCAAGAACTGTTGCAAGTACGCATCTGTAGTACTCTCACATTATATAGTTTTGCTACTGAAAATGCCTCTAGATCCAAGCCGTAATGACTCTTCATGAATGGGGTGCTGATAAAGTGATCCATAGCTCCATCATATAATGGCAGTAGCCCCCTGCTCTGTGGTTTTCCTTTTTGCACTTATTCACAGCACAAAAATCTTATGTACCATAGGTATTTTGAGAGCAAAAGAAAAAAGCACATTCACAGAACATTTACTTCAGCCTATAGATGTAATACTTTATTGCTAATCTTCTCCTATACCTAATTAAGTTTATCATAGGTATGTATATTTCTGTGTGTATATATACACATATATATATGCATGTGTATATATATACACATGACTCACATATATATATATATATATATATGAGTGCTGCTTATAAGAATGAATGAGAAAAGTGGTTCATATATAATTCCTTACTATTGGCCATTTGAGGCAACACTGGGGTTTTGGAACACCAGCCTTATACCATGAATAAGTAGGGCTTACTATCAAACTTATCAAACTTTCTGTCAGAAGAATCATGAATAGTATACAAACAATGAAACTCAACAGTCCTTTGTACAATATCTTTAACAGAGCTGGAAAGTGGCTGCTTATATTTTTTTATTGATTCACTGTGAGATACGGTAACAAAACTTTCCTGTTTGAACTTCGCTAGTCAAACACCCATCCCTTCACCAGTGCACGTTTTCCACCACCAAAATCCCCAGTACCCCACCATTCCACACACCTTCCCTGTCCTGTGTGGCAGACAACTTACACAATACTTTCTTCTCTAGTTATCTTTGATATTTCGAGACCACCCCTCATACCGGCCAAAAATGCAATGCTAGACAATGTGTTTGCTATTGCCTGCCTGTTATGGATACAATATAATGTTGCACGGTCACAAGAGCAGCTTCACACTCTAAGAATTCTAAAATTTTAATAATTAGGGTCTGAAGAAATCACTGCAGCAAATTTCTCGGGTCTGAGATTCATTTGTGTGTCTCTGGATCATGACCATGTGGGAACTTAAGTAGATGGTGACCAGATGTGGCATCATCTCGGGGTACCATCAGGGTGGGGGGAAGGAGAAGGGCCCACTCCTCCTCTGTCCCGTGGCGCTTTGGATTTGCCCTCACCACCACTCATACCTGGAGCGTCTTGCTGACTTCTAGACAATGGTGGCCACCAGGGCTCCTAGAGGGCAGGCGGAGGGACAGTACCTGCCCCCGTCTGGAGCAGCCCAGTGGAAAAGGCTCATTGCAAAGTTCTGGGCCATCTCTGCAGCAAGTTGCTTAAGTCTGAGATTCATTTGTGTTTCTCTGGATCGTGGCCGTGTGGGAGCTTAAGTGGCCAGTGGCCAGATGTGGCGACATCTAGGAGTCCCATTAAGGCGGGAGGAAGGAGAAGGGCCCACTCCTCCCCTGTCCCGTGGGGCTTGGGATTTGCCGTCACCACCACTCGTACCTGAAGCTTCTTGCTGACTTCTAGAAAATGGCAGCTGCTGGGGTCTTTGTGGCTGCTTATTTACTACTCTCAGTCTCCGAAGAAAATTTCTCCCAATAATCTGATTTGTAAAGAAAAAAAAAAGTACTCTATAGAGATGTCTTTATCATCATTTCATTCTACGAAGTTAGCTTTATATCTTTTAGGGAAAATATAATTATAACCTTCTTTATATCATGTCAGATGGGCTGATGTAAGTAAATAGTGGACATGCTTGAAGGTTTTCTGTCCCACACCCAAACCAGGTCAGATTCTACATACGTGTTAGTAATTTCCACATAAAGGAGCTTAGTGGAGTTCTGCATCATAGCATTATACTAGGTAACAAAAATAAATGCAAGTTATTTTAGTCTTGAAAATGAAAAGCATGGAAATAAAAAGTTGTGGAATTGCTAGACTTGCTAGAATTTCATTTTTAAAGATAGCTTTGTTTTGCTTAGTGGAGCAATTTGAGGTTTTATTGTTTTATTTATTTATTTGATTTTTGGTCTTTTGAGCCACACCCAGTTGCTCACAGGGATTACTCTTAACTCTGCTGATAGGGAACACTCCTGTCAAGGATCACGGCACCGTTTGGGAGTGCTGCAGATTGAACGTGGGTGGACAGCAGGCAAGGCAAATGCCCTCTCTGGCCTGTAGTACAGCAGTCTGAAAAGTTATGAAGGAGGTCTTCTCAAAACCACACTAGAAAAGGAATTTAGAAAATACAGAACTGAGTTTATTGGTAGAAACTTTCACATTTTCAGTGGCTCATTGTGTTTTGGGGGCGGGGAGGGGAATGCTGTGTGGGAGGTAGGTTGGATGACACCTGGGAGTCCTCAAGGGTTACTTCCGGCCCTGTGCTTGGGAATTGTTCCTCACAGCGCTTGCAGGACCATGTGGTGCCAGGGATCCAACTGGGTTTGGTTGTCTTTGATTCTTTTTTTAAGATAGTGGTTACATTTAATTAGTGATTTATTCGGTGCTGTTAATTCATGCATGAGACGGAAAATTCTATACGCTTAAAGATTCCCCTAGGGAAACGAGTTTTAGGGCATGGTTATGCTTTCCATCCTTGACTGATTCTCTTGTAAAGTGGAACAAAGGAGATGAGGGTGAGAAAGTTTGTGTGACTCAGCCTTCAATTAAGTTTCCATCTACGTTTCTCACAAAGGTTGGTTGGATAATCTTGAATAGGCATCTTAATCAGTTTCCTCATTATCAGTAAATAATTATGATTCTGCCACACATTGCTGATTGTTTGCTAAATGCTACGTGTGCACATTATTTGAACTAATGAAAACCTTGTAAGCACCCTTTCAGGGTGGCATGAACTCTGTAGCCCCATTTAAATGATTAGCCCTCTGTTCTCACTCCCCCTCCCCCATCCACCCACCCTCTCGATTCTAGGCTCTTTTTTCTACCTCCCCCCTTTGAAGTTTCCAATATTTAAGTAATGTGCTTTTAATATCATTTGTCATCCCAAATAAAGGGAATGTAAGTCAGCATGAGGAGATAAGTTTCTCCCTTTCTCATTATCACTTTATTAGCTGCCTTTTCTAGAGGGTTTTCTCCAATGCCTATTCTGGCTGTGCGTTTTTACCTCATTACCATTTCATTAAGGCATTGCTCAGGTATGACTCCTTAATGAAGTCATTGTAAATGGACTTTTTTTGCTAGCTCCTTTGTTCACTTTCACTTTGTCGAAATGTTACAAAATTTCATATATACATAGACTATTCAAATATACTTAGCTCTTTTCACATAAACCTAATGTCCTGTGGACAAGAGGACATTTGAGTCACAATTGACAGAGAAGTATATATTCCGCCTGTTTTTTTTTCTTTTTTGGGGTGTCACACCCGGCGATGCACTCCTGGCTTTGCACAGGTTACTCCTGGCTTTGCACTCAGGAATTACTCCTGGCAGTGCTCAGGGGACCATATGGGATACTGGGCATTGAACCCTGGGTCAGCCGCATGCAAGGCAAACTCCCTACTGGCTGTACTATTGCTCTAGCCCCTCTGCCTGGTTTTTAAGGACGCCTACCAGAAAATGATGTTATATGTAGTTAGATTTGATTATGTTTTTCTCTAGTTGATTCCTGAAGAGTTTTTCATTGTTTGCACTGCCTCCTACAGGTTAATCTGACCCTCTTGATATGAAGGTATATGCAGACTCTATGTAGGACAGATTTGATTCCATTGTACGGTTTTATTCAAATGTTTCCTTGGCCTATAAGGAAGGATGAGGTTTCCAGTAAATAATCAGGAAAAATGCTATGTTGGGGACTAACTGACCCCTAGGGACAGAAATTCTTTCATTTATCTTCAAAAAGCCTGCGAGGGTAGGGGAGGTAGCAGTGTGAAACTACCTGGAGCACAAGTTTTGCTTGAAGGAGCCCCAGATTCCATCCCAGGTAAAACATATTCCCCTAAATTCTGCCGAAAGTGGCCCCTAAACAAACAAACAAGGTTCAGCTATTTTAGAAGCATCAGTTGTCATCATCTCTCCTAGATCCAGAAAATATGATTTATACTCAAATATAAAGAGAGTCTCAAAAAAAAAGACAAAGAGAGTCTCGCCCCCACGCCTGGCTGTCTTTGCTGGGGGCCCTCGGAGGGGATGGGCCTTAGTTTCCCTCCCTGCACCGAGTAGAGCTCCCGCGGCCGACGACCTCCGGAGTCTAGCCAAAGGCATGCTCAAGGCCCCTCTCCACACGTTCAGTTAAACCTCATGCATGAAGGAACTGGCAGAGGAACCCAGGTGTGTGGGACCTGGCGCTGAGACCTCCAAGCCTGCTCAGATAGGGACTGGGCCTCTTCCACCCAGATTCCCCATTTTCCAGTAGCTAGGCAGTCACACCCAGGGACTGCCCCCGCACCGTGTAATTCCACCAATGGACAACATCCAGAGACTATAAATCCAAGCTCCAGGAAGCTTCCAAAAGAAAGAAGTAACCTTATAGCTTACTTCTCCCTCTGGGAGAACCTGGCAAGCTACTGAGAGTTTCCTTTTCACATGGGAGAGCCTCGAAAACTCCTCATGGTGGGGCTGGAGTGATAGCACAGCGGGTAGGGCGTTTGCCTTGCACGCGGCCGACCCGGGTTCGAATCCCAGCATCCCATATGGTCCCCCGAGCACCGCCAGGAGTAATTCCTGAGTGCATGAGCCAGGAGTGACCCCTGTGCACCGCTGGGTGTGACCCAAAAAAGCAAAAAAAAAAAAAAAAAAAAGAAAACTCCTCATGGCGTATTCATATGCCAAAACCAGTAGCAATGATGGGTCTCATTCCCCTGACCCTGAAAGAGCCTTCAATGCAGCACCATTGGAAAGGATGAGTAGAATCAAAGAATCAAAGGGCTAGGTCAAATGGAGACATTACTGAGACTGCTCAAGAAATTCGATGATCAACGGGATGATGATGATGATGATGACTCAATTATAGCTGGCAAACCTGTTGGAATGAAGCAGACTGACCTACCTTGAATCCATGTTTGCAATGTTTTCTTTCCATTATCCATCAAAAGGAAATACTGCTATATGAAATCTGAACTTTACCTCATTGTGTTATTCATTTGTTGTTCAGTCTTGATTACTGAACATCTTTTTATACTTTGATATAATTTTGTTTTTCTGATTTTGATCATTCATTGTTTTCATTTATTAATTCTATGGAAAAATGATCCTCAATACCCTCATCACCATCAGTTTCTCTTTCCTGGAGCCTTATAATGTCCAAAATCCCTATACTTGTGCACCCATGAATACCACATTTATCTCCAAACATATTTCTTTATTGTATCTTGTTAATATACTATCAATTGACTCTTGTACTGACACCTTCTGTAGCCTGTCCCTTATTTATTCATTTATAAATAAATAATTATAGTTAGTGACTAAATCAATTGCTTTCTTCTCAGGGCTTCTACCATTATGAAATACTTTTCCCATAGGTCCTGCATCAATGTTTCCCAAAGTGGCAATGCCCACAGGTGAATAAGGGTGCGAGAATAATCCAGGGGGGTGGTAGTAAATTCTGTTGCAGTTTGGGAACACATTCTGTTGTTTGAATATTGGTATATTTTCAGGGGCGTATGGAGTGGTTTCTGAAAAGAAGGGTCAAAAATCTTTGGGATCCTTTGCTTTAGACTCACCTGGTTCTTTTGTAAATATCTCTGTTCTTTTTTTTATTCTTTTGGCTGACTCTCCTCTTTCAACTCAGCGTTGGATTCTCATGGAACATTCTTTTACACACCCCACTACATCCCATATCATCCTTGCCGTGTGTTCTGCTTTTACCTTTTTATTTGTTAACATACTTTCATTGAGATTATTAACTTGGGTTTCAAGTTGAGTTGTATGTAGAGACTATGGTACTTACATTTACAAACCCTTCACTGTCTCTAAATAGCCAACTTCCAACCTATCCCCAACGTTTTGCTCTGTATCTATACTTCGGCATCCACTGATTTCTCAAACATAGTATGTCTTGAAGTGTCCTTTGCTTCATTGCTCACAATCTAGTTTCTTGTCCATTTTATTTAAATGGTACTATTATTTGACATTAGAGTTACATATGTGATATACTCTTTCATTTATGTATTTGTCTTACAATCACACAGACAAATTCTTCTAAACATTTTCCAACTAAGTTTTGTCCACTTAATATTCATATATGCCCTCTGGTCTGGCCTCAGTTCTGTCTTCAAGTTATAGCTGCTATTCCTATGTTTGGCATAGTTCCTGTTCCTGTCTTTATCTTTAGCATATTCCTATCTTTCTTCCTATCTTAGCATAACTCTTTTTTATATATTTATTTTTTATTAGTGAATCACCATGAGGGTACAGTTACAGTTTTACACATTTTCTTGCTTGTGTTTGCATCATACAATGTTCGAGAAGCCATCCCTCCACCAGTACCCATTCTCCAACTCCAATGAACCCAGTATCCCTCCCACCCCCAAATCTCATCCCTCCACCCCACCCCGCCTCTGTGGCAGGGCATTCCCTCCTGTTCTCTCTCTCCTATTGGGCATTGTGGTTTGCAATAGAGGTATAGAGTGGCCATTGTGTTCAATCTATAGTCTACTTTCAGCACGCATCTCCCTTCCCGAGCAGATCCTCCAATCACATTTTACTTGGTGTTCCCTTCTCTATCCGAGCTGCCTTTTCCCCCAGCATGTGAGGCCGGCTTGCAAGTCATGGAGCCAACCTCCTGGTACTTATTTGTACTATTTTTGGGTGTTAGTCTCCTATTCTGTTATTTTATATTCCACAGATGGGTGCAATCTTTCTATGTCTTTTTATCTCTTTCTGACTCATTTCACTTAGCATGGTACTTTCCGTGTTGATCCACTTATATGCAAAGTTCACAACTTCATCTTTTCTAACAGCTGCATAGTATTCCATTGTATAGATGTACCAAATTTTCTTTAACCAGTCATCTGTTCTTGGGCACTCGGGTTTTTTCCAGATTCTGGCTATTGTAAACAGTGCTGCGATGAACATATAAGTGCAGATGTCATTTCGACTATACTTTTTTGCTTCTCCAGAATATATTCCCAGAAGTGGTATTGCTGGGTCAAATGGGAGCTCATTTTCTAAATTTTTGAGAAGCGTCCATATAATTCTTTCTAAATTAGAATAAACCTTTTTTCTCTTAATGACTCTAATAATACTCACAAAAATTGACATTCTTTTGTCTCTATAGTAAGCCCATGTCCTAAAATTTTGTCAGGAATCTGCATTTACTATCAGTTCATATTGCACATGCTTATTTCATACTATTCTGTTTCATATTTCTCTCCAACCAAATTCAGTTTCTTACTCCCATTCATAAGTGCCAGGCAAGAGCCTATATTGATGTCTTTGGTTTTCTTAGCTGAGAGTGATCTTTGTTTTCCCTTCATGTTGGCAATTTATCCAAATCACCAGGTATAGCCAATAATTGGAATCATTCAAGTTCAGCTTGATCTAACAGCAGCCCCCAGTTTTGTTCAACACTGATTTTTTTATTTTGCTATTTTACTACACCATCAGTGGAGGAGACATATAAAGAAGCAGATATGAAAATTGCACAGTACAAGGTTTGGTGTGTTTTTATCTGTTTGACTTCATTCTAGTTGTGTTATCTTTTCTCTCCACACTAATACTTTTCACCTTGCTCCTTGCTGTATGTTTAAAGCTAGTTAGTAATGAATGGGATTTGAAAATAGTAAATTTTTCAGTGAGATTTTTCTGCTTAGTCATCTCAAAGATGACATGGTAGCAGAACTGGAAGTCAATGGTGCATAAGGCCATTCTCTACATGGCAGAGTGTGTATTATGCCAGAATGATGGGAACTGAGGGTTACTGCAGAGATTTTTGCTTAAGCAAATTGGAAGAATGAAAGTGGTAACAACCAGTATAGGATAGACTATAGGAAGAACATATTAGGAAGATATGGAGACAAATTTGCAATATACTAATCTTGAGTTGTGTGGAAATGCATATTCATAAATATGGGCTCCTAACATCAGGACTGAAGATAAGTAATTTGAAAGTCATTTGATAAATAAGTAGTATTTAAATCCGTTGCCCTATATGAGAATAGCAAGAGCAGATAGACACATTAGAGAGCCTAAGACATAGCAATGAGAAGGTCAGTGATGGAAGTGGAAAGGAATGTACAGACAGACAAGGTGGAAAGCAGGGAAGGTACGGTATTCTGGAAGCCAGGGAGGAAAAGTGTTTCAGAGAAAAAAGAGTGTTTAAATGAATGAAATGTGTCACTGATTGAATGTCAGAATTAACCAGGAAAAAAATATCAGTGGGTCTAGGTCTCTGAGAAATATTCACACATAGCTCTTAACACAGTAGGATTGATAATAACAACCCTATTTACTCTCCCACATTGGCTAATAACTTAAATGCTTGCTCTAGATATTATTCACTTTGATAAGAGCAATTTTAGGGAAGTATGAGTGGGGTGTGTGTGTGTGGTTATTGTTTGGATTAACTCTAGACAGAGTAAAGTGAGAAGCTACCTGCATTGTAATATTCAAAAGGCCTACATTTACTACTTTGTGTGTGCATACTTTTGTGTGAACAAAAACATATTTCTCTTAGAAAAACATTCTGATAATGACTCTGTATATTATTTCCATCTTGCTGCTATAACAAAGAACCAAAAGTCAGTGGCTTAAAGCAACACAAATTTATTATGTTGTTTTGCAGTCGGAATTTCAATATAGGTCTCCATGAGTTAAGTCATAATGTTAGGAGGACTGCCCTCCCTTTGGAGGCTCAGTGGGAAAATCTATCGCTTTGCCTTTTGTGCCTTCAAGAAGCATCCCTTGTTCTGTTTCTTTCCTCCTTTGATGACAAATAGAAAAATATTTCGATTTCTTCCAGTAAAGTGCCTTTCTTTTTAGTTGGTCTTTCAACTCCGTGTGCAGAGGTGCTCAGGGATTACTCCCGGCTCTCTGATCAGGAAACATAATGCCATGCCAGAGATCAAACTGGGGTCAGCCACATGCAAGGCAAGTGCCTTAACCCCTGTATTGTCTCCCAGGCCCAAGGCTGCCCTTATATTTGTGTTCCTTGCACAGTTCAGACGAAGACATTCTTCCATTTATTTATAAAAATTTCAGTCCCTGAATAATGTACTGTGATCTTTTGAGGCTCACAAAGTGAAGGAGTGAGACTTTGGCAAGGCACTCAGACTTAGCTTATGCTCTCATCATCTTCTAAGGAGAGACATCTTCAAAATCTTGCAATGACCACTGAAGTAGTCCTCTCTTTTTTTGTCATTTGCAGTTCCCAAATCTGTTTCTGATACATATCTCATTCAACCACTGTGATAAACTGCTAGACTTGGATTTTAAGGTAGGGGAATTGATATAGAATGGAGAATTTGTTTAAGCAGAGAGGTTAAGTTATAGGACTGGGACTCAAGACAGGTGTCATGACTTCTAGTTCAGATTTGATGTTTCACTCTCATAAACAACCAGCCCAATCAGCCAGAGGCTCTGTTCCATTTTCATTTCCAATTTTTTAATCTTTTCATATTTGTAAATGCTATGAAAAAACATTTGGAAAGAAAAATGGTTTTCATTCTCTGCGTCTTCTCTGATGAACAATAGCAATCAGTCTGTGAGCAGCTATACCAATTGTAGGACACAAACAGAATTATTAATGCATTTGTGACTTGAGAAGCAGTTGAGCATTCAAAATAGATACCAAAGAGAAAGTCTATATAAACATGTACAGAGACATCTCCCCCATATGATCAAAATCTGTATAATGTCAGGAAAGAAATGATATATATCAGGTAGTAAAATTGTTTTATATTAGACTGGAATGAGACTATAGCAGGTTAAGATGCTTTACCTTGCATGCAGCTGACTTGGGTCTGATTCTTAGCACCACATATGGCTCTGTGCACCTCTGGGCGTGGCCCTCCAATCTAAACAAAACAGTTGTGTCTTGTCTTAGCAGTGATGGAAGAAAACATACCATAGGTCTTTTTAAGCTAATTAAAGTAAAATTCAGACATACATTTATCTTTAAATATAGTAGATGAAAAATGCTTATTACAATGTTTATGTTAGGTAAAAATAGAGTGAATGGCACTAACTAGGCAGAAATGGCATTCAATTTCCACAACCCAGAACTGAAAAGGTGTTCCGTCATGCAATGCACATACAGGTCCTGTTTCTCAGTGCTTCGGCTCTTCTACCACTCCAATGGCCTATTCTACGATTTCATTTACATACCGACTCTGCTGACTTGCATGGCTTCCACAGCCATCTAGAAGCTGACCTCATCTTTGCTCAAATGGCCAGGAGTCTCTTCTGGCACTTACTCTCACCTGATTTTGATCACACATATCTGACCCCTCCTTGAACTGCCTCCTAATTGTTACCTGATTCCTGCTCATGGCCCGTGTGGATTGCTCAAGGCATTTCTTCTTTCCTTTCTCTTAGCCTGGCTTTTAAAATCCTTCTGATTTGGTAGAACTTGTCAATCTTACCTGTGACTCTCCTCCTTTGTGACATTTCCTTTTGATGACATTCCCTCTTCAAATGATGCTATTCAATCAGTTTCTTTCTTTTCTATTCTTCTCCCTTGCTCTTTTTCTTTTTCACAAATGCATGCCAACTTGCACTTACTTTCACATTTACTCAGGGAGTCTCTATATAATAGCGATGGACCTTCTACAAAATGGAATATTTCATGAATTGAATGGCAGATAAAATAAAGGAAGGAATCTCATAAAAACTTATATATATAATTATCTTTAGCTTAGTTTTGGGACTATGCATGAATATGACAAGAATAAAAAGGAAAGAAATTCTTTAAAATTTAATATCTATACTTTCTACCAATGCCATCATCCTACCATATGTGTGTCTGTGTAATTCTATTGTTGCCATATTTTAATTGAAATAGTATCTTTACTTACCA